>NW_021620215.1:600694-638988 GCF_004785775.1 Grammomys surdaster | reverse complement strand
TCTCTCTCTCTCTCTCTCTCTCTCTCTCTCTCTCTCTCTCTCTCTCTTTTCAGGTGTGCTAAGTTGCTAGTATGAGACCTCTCCAGGTTTTTAAAAAATTATTTATTTATTTATTTATTTATTTGTAGACAGTGCTATGGACTTGTCTCTTAGAACCACTTTCATTGTGTCCCATAAGCTTGGGTATGTTGTTTATTCGTTTTTTGAAGGGACCCACAAACCTTGGGGTATTCCCCTCTAGACCCTGGATTAGGCACAGATCACACCCAAACGCCAAGAGATTGTTTACAAAGCAAGGCAAAGGGACAAGGTGGATCAGGCAGACATAGCAGCAAATAGCTTTGCAGGAGTGATTTTAAAGGAAAAACGGGGAAGTCTGTATTAGAATGAGCTAGGGTGAGTTGGTAAGTTCTGATTGGGCATGCTAGTTAGGGTAGCCAAGTAGGGATCTGTGATTGCAAGACGTTCATATTTTGACAGTTGGGCCTTGGTGATCAGCCTTAGGAATGAGTCAGGCTTAAGGAAGTGGCCAAATAAGGGAACAGAGCTGGATGGCTAGCTTTAGGGATGTGGAAGTGCCTAAATAAGGGAATCTAAAGATTTAGCTAAGGAGAGGGAAGGGAGGAGGGAGACCTGCCGGTGCCATGTTGGCCGTGCTTGGACTCCAACTCACTCAATTCTAGAACGTCTGTTTTTTGTTTGTTTGTTTGTTTGTTTATTTGTTTTTTTGAGACAGGGTTTCTCTGTGTAGTCCTGGCTGTCCTGGAACTCACTCTGTAGACCAGGCTGGCCTCGAACTCAGAAATCCGCCTGCCTCTGCCTCCCAAGTGCTGGGATTAAAGGCGTGCACCATCACTGCCCGGCAAAAGTCTTTCTTCTTAATTTCTGTCTTGACTTAATTTTTCATTCAGTAGTGAGTTGTTAGATCTCTAGGCATTTTCAAGCTCTCTGTTGTTTCTGTTGCTGTGGAGTTCCAGCTTTAGTCAGAGAGGATGCTATAGGTGAGGTTTCTGCTGCTCTGCCTTATGCTCCCGGTGGGTCAAGTTTCCAGTTCCCCGCCCAGAGGCCCTGTGGATCCGAGAATGAAAGACGTATACACATTAGCTTATTTTTAATATGCCGTCTAGCTCAATGGCTGGGCACTTCCAATCCTCTGCCTGCTACCCTAGGCCCAATCAGTGGTCACTTCCCCGAATTCTCCTGGTTGGTTGGCTTTATCTCCTGCAGCTCCTGTGTCCATCTGTATCCCACTGCTTCATGCGATTTCTCCTTCTCCTCCCCACTTCATCCTAGTCCACACAATTCTAAGGGTCCTGCCCCCTCTCCCTTTGCCCAACCATTAGCTACTGGCACCAAACACCAATGGGGACACTCAGATTCCCAATTGAATCAAAGCATTAGAACCAATCTCCAACAGGATGCAGGTTGTTATTTCAGTTTTCTTCTATCTGTTGAGACTTGTACTGTGTTCGAGTTATGTGGTTAATTTTGGAGAAAGTTTCATGCAGTGGTCAGGAGAAGGTATATTCTTTTGTGCTTGGCTGAGATGTTCTGTAAATATCTGTTAAATCCATCTGATTTATAACTTCAGTTAGCTCTAGTATTTCTGTTCCGTTTGTCTGAATGACCTGTCCATTGGTGAGTGTGGGGTATTGAAGTTTCCCACTATCAATGTGTGAGAATCACTATGTGATTTAACCTGTAGTAGTGTTTCTTTTACAAACCTGGCTACTCCTGTGTTTGGTGCCTAGATGTACAGAACTAAAATGTCCTCTTGGTGGATTTTTCCTCTGATGAGTGTGTAGTGTCCTCCCTTATATTTTGTAATTAGTTTTAGTTTGATGTCTATTTTGTCAGATATTAAAATGGCTACCCCAGCTTGTTTCTTAGGTCCATTTGCTTAGAATATCTCTTTCTATCCTTTTACCCTGAGGTGATGTCTATCCTTGTATTAAAGTGTGTTTCCTGGAAGCAGTAAAGCATGAATTCTGTGTTTACATACATTCTGTTGGTCTGGTCTGTCTTATTACTGGGAACTTGAGACCATTGGTATTGAGGGAGTCTGAAGGGGTCCAGAGAGGGGAGGAAAGCAGTGCTCTACCAGGATCTGCTCAGTCCTCTGAGAATTGGGGTAAAGTGAAGAGAGGCCATATCAGGTAGTCTGTTACAGAGTTGGGAATGAGACTGAGGGTTGGATATGGAAGAGTGAAGGGCTGAAGCTCATCTATCTGATTGCTGGTCTACTTGTTTCTCTCAAGATGCGGCTGGTGGGTCTAGGGGACGCCTGCTGCCAGGGCCGGGATAACAGAATGAGTGTGGAGGAAGGTTGGAGGATAAAGTCTTTGTGACAGATGGAGATGGGAGGGGGGTGTACAGCAGGTGGTCTGCTACAGAGCTGAGGGTGAGATAGGTAGATTGGATTAGGAGGAAGAGGTGAAGGTCTGCACTTAGCCAATGTGAGATTTAATATTTTTTCCTGGGGTTTTGCTTATGTCTCTATGAGGCATTCATATTAATAAGCTTAGATCTGTTTCTTGTTTTTCTTATTTAAGTCACTGTTACATTATATTTTTTTATTGGTTATTGAACGTGAACTTAATCTTAAGTGATGGTGCTTTCTGTAACAAGACTGTGTAATTTGATTTTAACATTGAGGAATAATTTAATTTGTAACAATGTAACAATGTAGTTCTGTGTTAGTCTCCTTTTATTTCTGTAACAAAATGCCTGCAGAAGCAACCTTTGACCTTCGGAGGGGAAGGGTTATATTGGCTTACTGTTTAAGGGGATACAGTGAGGAGAAGGGATGGTAGCAGATGTCTTGGTGGTGACAGGAAAGCACATTAAAGGCCTCCCACGAATCCTAGAAAAGGAAACAGAAAATACAGGAAGAGTGGTCAGGCTCTAAAACCTTAAGGTCTAGCCCAGACCATAAGGTTCTATCTCCTATAACTTCCCTAAACAGTAAGCTGAGGACAAAGTGTTCAAATACCCGAGTCTATAGGGGACATTTCATATTTAAAGATAACAATATTGCTCTTCTTCTTCTTTTTAAAGATGTGTTCATTTATTTATTATATATAGAGCATTCTGTCTGCATGTATGCTTTCAAGCCAGAAGAGGGCACCAGTTCTCTTTATACAGGGTTATTAGCCACCATGTGGTTGCTGGGAATTGAACTCTGGGAGAATCTCTGGAAGAGCAGACAGTGCTCTTAATCTCTGAGCCATCTCTTCAGCCCCAATATTGTCTTCTTTATCAATTTTTTTGATTTTATCTATTGTTTTTGGTAGACTTTGTATTAATTATGCTAGCTTGCAAAAGGGGCCCTTTGAGATTTACATTAGATCACATTAATTTTAAGGGAGAGTATGAAAACATTGATGTCTTCCTTCTCCTTTTCCTCTTCTTCCTCTTATTCTTTACAAGCTGAGTTTTGCCATCCACAAATATGATGTCTCTCAAAGTTTTTTGTACTCCCTAAGCAGGTTTGCATTTTTCTTTATATCAATTTTATACACTTTATAATGTTCACTATTAAGTATCTTTTTTGTTGTTGTATTATGTATATTACAAGTAGAATTAATCCTGCAAATTATAGCTACTAAGATACAGTTGATGGGTTTTTTTTGACAACTTTGTATTGTGTAGAGAGTATCTAAAACAAATAAAGGAGAAAAAAAAATTGAGCAACCGAAGCTTTCTGGGAAATGTCCTAAGTCTGGAGCCCAGGATCCTGTCTTAAGTAGTAGGCCTCAAAGCCAGGATAAGCAACAGAGATGCCAATTAACATATCAAAGCAGACCTGGCTGCCAGGTTCTCCCAGCATCCCTCAGTCCCTACCTGTTGCAGGACAGTGGCTGGCACATCATGCCCCTACGGGCTGGGCTGCCCTTTCCTATATAATCCAGCCAGTTTGCTCTGCTGGGTCTTTTTTGGCCTCCTGGCCTCTCAGCCTCTGGCTCTCCTTTCTTCCATGCCCGGTCTCCTCACAAGGCCCAGCTCAAGGTCATGTTCACTTTGGACTCTCACCAGATGTCCCTGCCTCAGGCTATACTCTCCCTCATAACTATATTAAACTTTCTCCTGCACCAAACCTTGGAGCAGTCATGTCCTTTTCTCTCTTTTCTTTTTCTTCCTTTCTTTTTTTCTTATTCATCTAGTGCCGAAACACACACACAAAACCAGACAGTACAGTGTAGAAGGTTCTCAGAGCTGAAGGGATACTTGTGCAGAGACAAGAGAGACAACCTGTCCAGACTTCCTCCAGTGATGGACTATGACCTGTAAGCTGAATAACCCCTTTCCTCCCCAGCTTGCTTTTTAGTCATGGTATTTCATCTCAGCAATAGAAATCATGACTAAGACAGGTTGGTACCAGCATGGTGGGGTATTGCTGTGACAGACCTGACCACGTGTTGGGAAAGATTGTGGGAACTCTTTGGAAGTCTGGGTGAGAAAGCCACTGGGTGTTAGGAGCTCTGAGCGATGTTCTGTAGGAGCCTGCAGGATAATTGAGAGCAGTACAGAAAGAGGGAGTAGAATTTCAGAGAGAAGATGAAAAGCCCTACCAGAACCATTTGCTATGTTGATTTAAGATTCTGTGGTTCTGGTCAGCTGGGTCTGAAGAATCACCTATGGTTAACAAGAGATCAGAGACACTGAAGTGAAACCTTTAAGTTACTGGGACAGTCGGTGCTGGAGCTAAGAAACTGGTGGTGATTAAGAAGAGACCAGCATCGCTGAGATGAAATCTGGGACGTGTTTTCCGGAAGCACAGAGAAGCTGTTTCAGAGGTAGCCAAGGTTGTACCTCATGCTGCACCTGGACTGGGGATTGTATAGGATTCACCCAGGTGGTCCTGAGTTTGAAAACTTGGAGGGGTTACAAAGAGCAGCAGCTGAGGCTGGGCACTGTGAGAGGCCAGGAGAAGCCATTGGTGAAGGTGCAGCTCAGTGGCAGTCGAAGGGCCAGGACGGAAGGGGTCATGCAACGAAGTTGAGGCTTGGCACCATGAAAAAAGCCTATGAGAGGCTACTGGTGAAAGTATCGCCCAGTTGCAGCAGAAGACCCCAGTGTTTTGGAGATGCCAGTACCATGAGATGACCACCAAGAACAGCAGCAGAAGTGGAGTGGAGTCACTGGAGCCTAGAAGACAAGCTGTGTTCTACAGAGTACAGAGCAGGAGAAGCAACCCAAGCCCTTCGGAGGACTCCAGAAGACCCTGAGTGGATACCAGATATTGGACAATTGGAGTTTGGTTTTGATTTGAGTTGATTGTGACTGTGCCCTGGTTTTTCCCTCTTGAAGTGAGAAAGTATTTGGTTTATCTTTTATTTTACTGGAGCCCACACTTGAGAGACTTTAAAATTTAAAAGATGTCGGATTTTAAAAGAAATTGGCTATCTTAGAGTGACTGAAGTTTTAATGTATTTGAGTTTGTAAAGACTGTGGGATTTTCAAAGTTATTTATGTTCTTAATGTGAGATCTTGGGGATGAGTAAGAAAGGACGGGTTGAGACTTAATAGTGATGTTTGTGTGTCACGTTGACAAGGGGTCAGTTGTTCTGGCTGGTTTTGTGCCTCAATTTGACACAAGCTAGAGTCATCAGAGAGGAAGGAGCTTCAGTTGAGGAAATGCCTCCATGAGATCAAGCTGTAAGGTATTTTCTCAGTTAGAGATTGATGGGGGAGGGCCCAGTATGTCGTGGATGGTGCCATCCCTGGGCTGGTAGTCTTGGGTTCTATAAGAAAGCAGGTTGAGCAAACTATGTGAAACAAGCCAGTAAGCAGCACCCTTCCATGGCCTCTGCTTCAGCTCCAGCCTCCAGGTTCCAGTCCTGTCTGAGTTCCTGTCCTGACTTCCTCCAGTGATGGACTATGAGGTGTAAGCCAATTAAATCTTTTTTTTCCCCACCTTGCTTTTTGGTCATGGTGTTTTGTCACAGCAATAGAAGCCCTGACTGAGACATGCACCCTCCCAAGGCAGCCCTTGTCTAGGATCTCTCAGGTCTGCCTGACGAGTCTGGGTCTCTCTACTGAAGACACCGTCTTCCCTTGCCCTTGCTCTCTTGTCTGCTCTGTCTTTTTCTTAAGCTCTCCTTGGCCTCTACTCCCTCAGGCATGGCTCCTCCCACAGCTTCTCTAAGCTGGAACCCGCTAGGCCACAATGCCCTCTCTCAGCTCCCGCTTGGAGCTTATAGAATTTCCTTCCCATGGAATCCCCCTTTCCACTCTTTCTCTCCTCCTCAAACGACAGAGTACTTGGCCTCAGACCAGATCAATGGCCAGAGACTGGCACGTTTAATTTTTCAGATTCTCTCATAGAGTGAGAACCTGTGCCACTGCACAAACAGATGATCCCCAAATCTCTTCTATCTAGACTTGCTCTGCTCAACGCTTTCAAAAGTCTCTTATCTCTGAGATTTTTCTACTTTCCACTCTTAGAAATCTTTTATCTCTGAGATTTCTCTGAACGCTGCTCTCAAAAGAATCTTTTAAGACTATGCTGTAAACTCTGCCTCAAGGTTTGTAGGTTCATTGGGTATAGTTAAAAATCTATAAAATCTGTAACAGAAAAATTAGCTAAAAATTTATAACAAGAGGCTTATAATTAAAAAATCTATACATGGGAAATCTTAATTTGCTATAACTTACTATATATGTGACTCAAGTCTTGTTTAGAATATACTGAATATGTAACTAACTCTTGTTTAAAAATAGATTATTTAAAAATAGATTTATCAAAAAATAGATGCTTTAAAATAACAGTCATGTGGCTGGCAGCCATCTTTTTTAAGGTAAAAGAGGGTACATACGGTATGAGTTCACTACCACCTGAAAATGGCCACATGTTATAAAGCATCTGAGGTAGCATCTATCAGGCAACACTTTCTGAGAGCTTTTAGTTCTACCCAGCCCTTGGTTTATCATTGTGTCTCCTTTTAAACTAAAAAAGCAATATCAGGTTTCCAAAATATATTGGATTAGGATTTTTATATGATGATAAATTCCTAAGGTTATAAAGTCATACTCAGGTTACCAAAACCTAACTTAAAAATATATGGCTAACTATTTATGTCTTTGTTAACTGTTCAACACCAGGTTTCTAGACAATTTAAAATAAAAAACAAATATATATGTATATATATGTATATATATTCATATTTTATAAATAAGGTTTATAAACTCCTATGGTCTATTCAGGCTCACAGTAATATTTGTCTATGCTCTTTATCTTTGCTCACTTTGTTAAGCTTTAGCTATTTGGATAAACTGAGTCATATAAAAACCTGATATTCTGTAATGACACTGTAAAAGGAACAAGAAAATTCCCAGTCTTTCTATTTTTTATGGCTTAAATTTTTATTTTGATGCTAAAGAATCTTCAATTAAATCTTCAACTAAAATTTTTAAGTCTCAAACTTAGTATGGGGGCTGGAGAGATGGCTCAGTGGTTAAGAGCACCGACTGCTCTTGCAGAGGTCCTGAGTTCAATTCCCAGCAACCACATGGTGGCTTATAACCATCTGTAATGGGATCTGATACCCTCTTCTGGTGTGTCTGAAGAGAGCAATGGTGTACTCATATACATAAAATAAATAAATCTTTAAAAAAAACTTAGTATGGATAAAGCTATAAAACCCTAACCTTATAAAAGCTACTAACTTGTAAACGGTTACATAATTTATTTAGGGACAAGCTTTGTTTAGCCTCCTGTGTGTGTTTTCAAGGTTGAGCCTGAAGCAAGTAACTAACTCAGGTATATTTCATAGACGGTCCTCTAAGTCTTCAGAAGTCTGCTGACTATGGCATTTTATGTGTTTAAAAAAAAAAAGCTTCCCATAATAAACAGACATGACAGATTCTGGAGGGAACCCTAAGATCTCCAAAGTAGACAGATGGGGCAGGATATCTAAATGGTGGTAACACTAGCCACTGGGGAAAACCACTGCCCCATGTCTTACCTGACTCCAGGGCTCTGCAGAATCTGTGAACACTTTCGGAGTGATTGTCCTATGCTGCCCAGTCAAAGTCAGTCCCCCAGGTTCCTCATTCACAGGGAAATCTCTCAGACCTGGGTCTGGCAACCAAAGGCTGCTGCCGCTCTGTGTGGCAGCTGAAGATTAAATGCTGTTCTATTTGGCAGCCAAAGACTGACCACTGTCCCTAATGAAGCCATGGAGACCACGGGAGCCTAGGACAACCATCTAGGTAGTCTCTGTTATTTTGATTGATATGTATGCCATTTGGGTGATATCTGTGGCTACTATGTATCTTCCTCAGGTCTCTGATGATGTTGGCTGACTAACTGTAGTTTTAACAGCAGGAAGCATACCAGCTCCTCTGCAAAGGCTACAGCTTCCTTCTCTTAATAAGTAAAAGTCAGGCCTCAGGCTTCACTTTCCTAGAGTTACTAGGTCTCTGGCTGAGAAAGACAGCTTACCTTGCCCAGACTTGGAAAGGAGATAAACTCCCAGAGGCTTTTAACCCTGAATCAGTTTTGGATTCCCAAGCTTTTACTATGACTCAAAGGCATAATAAGTCTACTGCTCTTTCTACAATATGGATTTCAGTACAGATTACAAACAGTGGTAATGCTAACATATCTAAAACTTTTTATCTCTGTAAAGTTAAAAAAATTCATGTAAGTTTCAGGGCATTGACTTGCATCTACTTCTCTAAGAGGTTAAAGAGACTCTAGATAAACAGTCCTAAGTATCCCCATCTGCCTCTTCCTGAGGGTGGGATCCTGGTCTTGGGACTCCCTTCCCCAGCTACCAGGACTGTGGGCCTGGAAATTTCAAGTGTACACTCAAGATAAAAAGTTTTCCTTAAACTCCTTAACTATCCCTTCTGTCCTAGTCTCTGTCCCAGCAGGTTTCAAATCAACTGTATCTTCAGTAGCTCCCCAGCCCCAGGAATTTAATTTCCTCAGAGTTTGCAACCCAGACAGATCCAGAGTGGCTAGCTTCAGGCGGTCCACCTCAAAAACTGCTTCAACTTGGCCTGCACTTCCCTAGCCTCAGATGGTCCCACAGAGCCTGGTCAGCAAGCAAAACAGCCTGCACTCTACACACACACACACACACACACACACACACACACACACACACACACAGCCCCACCTCACCCTGTGTGACTTGGCTAGAATTCCAGCTTTCTTGGCTCCCCAACAACATGCCCCAGCTGACAGCAGGAAGTTGTCATAGAAAAGATTGTTACCCTTTGTCATTTCTTATCAACAAAAAGTCTGGGATGTTAGGTCTCAAACCTGGGACACACTGCCAGCTGATGTGTCTATTTAATATATCAAAGTGGATCTAGCTTCCAGGTTCTCCTGGATTCCTCAGTCCCTACCTATTAGACGGTATGGCCTGTGTAGCCCATCCTATCCTAAACTTCTCCAGCAGGGGCTGGGCTGCCGTTCCCTGTGTAATCCAGCCAATGTGGTTCTTTTTGTGACCTCCTGGCCTCTTGGTCTCCTAGCTCTTCCCCCTCTCTTCCCTCTTATCTTTACATGGCCCAGTACAGGGTCATGTTTTTTTCTGGACTCTCCCAGATGTTTCTGCCTCTGGCTATTCTCTCCCTGTTATCCACAATAAACTTTCTCCTACCTCACTGTACCTAGGAGCAGTCCTGTCCTTTCTTCCTTCTTTCTTTGTTTCTTTGTTTCTTTTTCATTCATTAAGCAAATGCATGGATGGAGCTTTTTGTTCAAGAATGATGCAGCTTTGTATTTGGTCTGACAAGACCTGAAGAGGGCTGGATGACTGTTGTATTTTAAGTGTTTGCAACCTAGGAGTGGAATGAGGGACCAAGAATGGGCATGTGAAAAGAACGGGAAGAGGCCAGTGAGATGGCTCAGTGGGTAAGCACGTTTGCTGCCGAGCCTGAAGAGCTGCATTTAATTCTCAGGACCTATGTGGTAGAAGGAGAGAACCAAGTCCTATAAGTTGTCTTCTAGCTTCTACATGTGTGCTGTGGTGTGTGCATCTAAATCAACAGATAGGTAGGTATGTGTGCTGTGGTGTGAGAATCTAAATCAACAGATAGGTAAGTATGTGTGCTGTGGTGTGAGAATCTAAATAAACAGGTAAATAAATGAATAAGTAAATCAATGCAGCACAACTTTGTTTAAAGAGAGGAGTGTCAGGCATATGTACAGGAGGATAATGGGAGAGGCTGACATTTAAGAGGAGCTGAGGGGAGCGAGAAAGTCCCTGTGCTGAGAAATGGAAACTACATTTATGACCAGCAGGCTTCCTACTGGCTACTGCTGCCTACTTCTGCGAGAAGTATATCTCTTTATTTTCCTAGTTGTCCTGGGGACTAGACTAGCCTGTTCTGTACAGCTGGCCTCCTTATCAATGGTTCTCGTACCCCTACCTCCCATGATTTCAGGTATCTGTAGTCAAGTGTCCAGTGAAAAATTCCATTGAAATAAATAACTCTCAAGTTTCGAATTCATCCTTTGAGGAGCGTGATGAAATCTCATGCTGCCTTGCTTCATCCTTCCCAGGTATACTCACCTCTTTGTCCGGGGTATCCACGCAGTGTGCACTGCCTGCCCACCAGCCACTTAGCCATCTTGTTTATAAGGTCAACTGAAGGTATCACAGTGCTTCTGTTTAATTTCATCTTACTGAACAGTGGTCCCAAAGCACAAGAGCAGTGAGGCTGGCTAGCAATTCAGACACAGCAAAGGGCAGCCTCACAGGGCATCCGCTATGAGAGAGGGTGAGATTCAAGGGATACAATGAGATTCAAAGGATCACATTCACAGAATCTATGTGATAATATATTAACCATTGTATTCCATTATTAATTGCTAATTTCTTACTGGGCCTAATTTAGATATTAAATTTAATCATAGGTATGTACAGTGCAATCTCTGGCCTTGGAAATCTATCTCCTGGGGGTCGAGTAGTTTTAGAACACAGCCCCATGGGTAGAGGAGCAGAACCCTTTTGGAAATTGCTGCTTCAGTGAGTGAAGTTACAGGCCCAGCATCCACTCACTACAGAGAAAGAATAAAATTGTTATGAGAAGCCATCGAAGCATAAAGACTGAGAATTCAGTGACAGAAGTTATAGCAAGAAATAAGCAGAGGAAATATAAGAGAGAAACAGACTCAATGAGGAGGATCCTGAGTGTACTGTGTGGGTTGGGGGTGGGGTGGGTAGGTGTTCTCTGAGTTAAAGAGAACAGTAATCAAAGAAGGCTGACAGGGTAGGAGGCATGAAGGTAACCCAGCAGTCAGGACCAAGGCAGGACAGTTGGGAGTTCAAAGCCAGCCTGAGCTATATAGTGGTACCCTGTCTCAAAAAAGCTAAGAACCACCCCCGCTCCAAATACACACCTTAAAACAAAAAACAACAATAATAAAAAAAATCAAGAAAACAAACAGAAGGCTGAGTAGCTCAAAGGTGAAAATTTAGGTTGTAAACCGTGTACTTTATTTTCTGGTTGTTGTTTAGGAACAGTGTATAAAAACAGGCCATGGCTGGACCGTGTAAAGCCACAGAATATCGACCTAGAACCTTTGCAGCAAGCAATGGAAGAGTCAAACCAGCTTAATGGGCACAAGAAAGCTGGGACTTAGCTAAAAATAGCTTTTCTCCAAGGTTTGGCCTCAGTTTCCAAGTCAGGACCAACCAGGGAAAGTGAAATATGCTCACTGACACACTATCATAGGTACTTCCTGTTAGCCCGCCTCTAGCTTCCCAGACTAGCAATTTATCAGTCTTAGTTCGTGTTGCTCTGATCAAGGACTGCTCTGTGTGGTTTCTACGTGATATTCATTTATTTCTCAAAGTTCCAGAGGCGGGAAGCCTGGGGGCAGAGTGTAGCACCACTGGGTCACAATGAGGACTGTGAAAGAGCCTGCCCACCCTCAACTGCCCCCTCCCCTGCAAGCCCCGGCTTCTAGCAAGGTACTAGTTCCATTTATGATGGCTGTATCACCAGGGTCTCATTGCTTTGTACAGGCTCAACCTTCAAACACCAGCATATTAAGATTAAGGTTTTTAACATACAAAGTTGAGGGTAGCTGGGTTGGGGAAGATGGACAAACATTTAGTTCCTGACAGAGAGCACAGAAATACTTCCACCAACTATGAAGCTTCTCTATTCTCTTCCTGCCCCAGAATTTTCCAAATGTAAGAGGCAAATAGCTAGTAGCAAGCCCAGAGAAGATGGTGGTGTGGTTTAAATAGGAATGCCCCCCATAGATTCGTGTGTGTGTGTGTGTGTGTGTGTGTGTGTGTGTGTGTGTGTGTGTGAATGCTTGGCCCATAGAGAGGGGCACTATTAGGAGGTTTGGCCTTGTAGGGGTAGGTGTGGCCTTGTTGGAGGAAATGTGTCACTGTGGGGGTGGGGCTTTGAGGTCTCACATCTGCTCAAGCTGCTCTCAGTGTGGCACATGGTCTCCTGCTGCTGCCTGCAGATCAAGATGGTGAACTTTAGGCTCCTCCAGCACCATGCCTGCTGGCTGACCACTTTGCTTCCCGCCATGATGACAAGGACCGAACCTCTGAAACTGTAAGCCAGCCCCAATTAAATCTTTTCCTTTATAAGAGTTGGCTTGGTCATGGCGTCTCATCACAGCAACAGAAACCCTAACTAAGACAGATGGTTTCTGGTTATCCGGGTGATCTTTTGTTTATGTTTACAGTATCTTTGGCTTTTAAGGTAGACAGGTATGTTAAGTATTGTTAAGGCGTTCTTTCTGAAAGCTCTGCATTTATCGTGTTTCTGACATAATGGCTGTCCATCTATATTTTTGGTAGCAGGACATGTCTATGGAGCACTGAAATGACCACAGCCATGTGCTATGCCAGGGGCAATAACAACCATTTTGATCTGACTAGTAACTTTCCTGGGAAATTCCCTAAAACTACCTCCCTTTAAATGCAATGTTACCTATTAGTTTGAAGTAGATATTCCTCTCTTATCAAATAAGTGTATTTTCATCTCCAGATTATTTAGTTTTCCTTCCTTTTTTAACTGCAAAAAAAAAGTTTTAAGTGTCGATTGAGTTCATCTTTTTATTCGTATGGGTAATATCATATTAATAGAAATTCTAATTTGGGTCCTTACTTGTATTCTTATAAAAATAAACCTCCTTGATCATGGTACATTATTCTTTTATCACACGGCTGCATTTAATTGGCTAATATTTTATTCAGGGTTTTTACATCTATATTCATAAGTCAGGTTGGTCTGTAATTTTCTCTCTCTGGTGCTATTTTAGTCCCATTTATGACTGGGAAATCTATTCTGTCTGCTATTAATATTATAGACTCCTCTTCTCTCTAGCTTTAACAACTGGTTGTGTGTTTGAAGTACACACACACCAGTTACATTAGGAACTTTATCCAGACCATTATCCCCCGAGGATCCAGCTGTCTGGCAGTGTTGTTCCAGTGTATCCCATGCGGATTAGTTTTTCAGAGTCTTTGTGTTCTCCTAACCTAAATTTGATTACTTATATTCTTCCATACCTCTGCCATTTTATCAAGATTTTCAAGTAGGTTGACATAAAAATTTATGTGGGAATATTTAAAAAGATTAACCCGTCCACCCACGTGTGCTTATGAGCCATGGTTCTGATCTGTGGTCAAGTGACATCCTTGCTAACTTGGTGTGTTTGTTTTCATCTCTCTTTCTGTAGGCGTAGGTTTTTCACATTATTTGTTCTGTGTTTGTGAGCAGGGGTCCACACACTCGTGTGGAGGTCAGAGAACATTTGGAGGGAATGGCTCCTGAGGATAGAGCACAGGTCATAAGATTTGCCGGCAGATAGCTTTACTGTGCAGGCATCTTTCAGACTTGGTAATATGGACTTTAAAAAATTCAATGAGCAGCTCGGATTTTCCTATGAGATAGGAATTCAATTTTGGTAGTGTATTTGGTTTGGGCACTAGGATCCTGGGAGTATCTGAGGATTGGATGCCTGCCTCAGTGGAGGGTCTCCCACAGGAAATGACAGTGAAGTTATTTATTCACACTCCCTAGGGTCATTGGTTGAAGGTAACTGAGTGTGAAGGCGTGTGAGTGGCGTGTGAGGGAGTTAATTCCTGTCTTAGGTGAAGGCAGAAGGGCCTCCCACAGCCTCTAGAAGGCTGTTGGCTGTGGAATGAAGCTCCTGACACTAGAATTCTTCTGAAGGACGAACTAGTGATGCTCTGTGCACATGGGAGGGGCGGGACACCTGCCGTTACATCATCTGGGGCTCATGTGTCGTTTATTCTTTTTAATAGCTTTCAACTAGTTTTATCTTGGTAATGTATTCTTCTGTTTAAGATTCATTTAATTAAGCTGGGAGTGGTGGCTCATGCCTTTAATCCCTGTATTCAGGAGGCAGAAGCAGACAGATCTCTGTGAGTTCGAGGCTAACCTGGTCTACAAAGTGAGTGCCAAGAATACACACAGAAGCCTTGTCTCAAAAATTTTCATTTAATTTATTATTTTTGTGATACTGAGGATTGAACCCAGGGCCTCAAGTAGGCCGAATAAATGTTCTACCCGTGGAATTATCTGGACCTGTTAGTGAGATGCAGTTTTTTTTTTTAAGGTAGTTTTTTGCCTCCTATCTCTAAGTATGTTTCAATTGTGTTTATATTTTTTCTAAGGAGATGACTCTCAGTAGAAGCCCTTGGATTGATTCTGAATGTGAACTAGTCACCAGAGATCAAGCCTTACAACTTTCAGTCCTATCCTCATGGCTTTGACCATTGATTTCATTAATTATACTCGCCAATGGGACCTTCTCCTAAAAGTCCCTAAACAAAGGGTGCAAGAGCTTCTTGAATGACAAACACATTCATGTGCAGGATGGCGGCATGTCCCAGTTCTATGGGGGACAGAAACCATTGTGCTCAGGACCCCTCCTGAACTTTACACTATAAACCCTTCCTGTTAGCTGTTCATTTTGAGTCCTTTATTATAGATTGGGAAATAGAAACAAAGTAGCTTCTTCAGTACCAGGCGCCATTCCTAGGCTTCCCCAGCAAACCACTGGCCGAGATGGAGAGAATCTGACAACCTAATTCCTGTGATTAGTCTCTGAAGGGAACTGAGCCCCGTGGAAGAAAGATGGCAACTCCAGGTGGTCTGTCTGAACTGAATTACAAAAGCTCCTGCTGAGGCAGGAGAGTTGGAGTAGAGTATGGAAAACTCTTTTACTTAGAAAATAAGGAAATCTGCTTTTAATATATGTATTTGCTAATACTTAAAACTTACTTGATAAATAGAGGGAGGGACTAGCTCAGACTAGTTCCAACCCATTCTCATTGATCCAGTGCGTAGGACTCAAGTGAGTCACTTTACTTGGAGCACAGCCCTTTGTTGGTGCTGCAGTTGTCTTTTGTTTGTGATATTTACTCCCGCCCTGGGCCTTTACTCCTGATTCTCATGAAGCCTTCTGTGGCTGCCATGCCTAAACAGATTCCATCTGGACCCTTCCCAGATTGCCTCATGGACAACCTTTGCCCCTGGGCCTTGTTTCCTTAACTAGGGATGTCTGAGCTTTTCACCTC
This sequence comes from Grammomys surdaster, assembly GCF_004785775.1. NCBI lineage: Eukaryota > Metazoa > Chordata > Mammalia > Rodentia > Muridae > Grammomys > Grammomys surdaster. The sequence continues at coordinate 623,446 of NW_021620215.1, read as the reverse complement.
CCAGAGCTGAGGGAAGATAGAAGCCACACCTTTCAAGGATGAGAAACCATCATGAGGTCTTGCTTCAGTCTGGAAACCATCTAGAGATAGGGCTGGCACTTCTGACATGTGCTTGGCATTCTGCTTTGGCCATTGGCTAAAACATAATTTTCAAAAACATAAAAATATGCAAAAAGAAACTAGATCTTATCAAAATTCAATTTTTATTCAATTAAGTCCTTAATGCTCAGGAATCTGTTAGAACTGGTTTAAGGAACATCTGAAAGTTAAACATATTACATATAGCTATTCACCCTAATACAGAAATGTTGATTTAAGACTGGCATGGTGGTGTATATCTGTCATTTCAGTAGTTAGGATGTAGAGGTAAGACAACTACAAGCTTGAGGCCAGCCTCAGCTACATAGTGATCATGGGGCCAACCTGGGCTGCATAGTGAGAGCCTGTCCCAAAGGACTAAGAAAAGGTATGGTTCTTTCTTTTGATTTTGCTGAATAAGAAGGTACCAGTTAAAAAGCTGTTCTATAGCACGATAAAGTAGCTGCTCCTCAGATGGTGGACCCTCACTTTACGTCACTTATGGTACAGTATGACTTCATTTATTACCAACTGTTATTTTTGAGTGTGTGAGCTGAAAGTGGAGGGATTATCTCCAGTGCCTTTATTGCCATCTTTTACAGAACGGATGGAAGATCTGATACAGCTTCCTTCTGAGAGCTTGCTTTTCTTTTCTTTAATCAATGGACTATTGGCAGGTTCCATACACTCTTTGATAAACTAAGCCTCTTAAAGTAAAAACAAAGAGAAGCTTCTTCAATACTTATCACAATTGTCTTGTTAATTTAAAAGTGCAAACGCAAGAGCTCAAATAGTGAAGTGCCACAGATATTCTTGTCCAATTTAAATAAAGGCAGTTATATATTTTAGCAGTAGAATACTGTAACTACTTGCTCTTCTGTTGAGAGCTGTGAACTGTGGCATGAGGGAGACAACAGCTTCCCTCTTCATAAATATGTTTTCTTGTGATAGTGATACAATGAATGTGAGTTTAATGTTTCAAAACACATGTAATTTTGAACCATACAGGATGCTCTAATCTAGAAGAAAAAAACCTGTCTGTGTTGGCCATCAGTGTCAACTTTCCTGGGGGTTTCATGGAGAGTTTAAACACTACATTTAATTTGCCTCGTGGGCAAATTCAAGCTTTTAGAGATTGCGTTCATTTTCTGTCGATGTATAACAAACTTGCCACATGTCCAACAGCTTAAAAGGAAGTGCATACTGGCTCGCAGTTCCTATCAGTGCCTTGGCCTGACCTATTTGTACTCTGTATGGGTCTCATGAGGCTCCTCTCAGAATTATAACTGGGATTTGTTTCCTTGTATCTGCAGGCTCTGCTGCAGGGGATCTTCTGCCCACCTCATAGAGCTTGTTGACCTGGGGGATCGTGAAAGGATAGCTTGGTTCCTGGCCAAGCACAGGCCTCGAACCCTGGACCCTAATGGGACAATGGCAGGTGTTCGGCCTCGCTCCCAGACCCCAGGCTCCTGACGTGGCCAAGACCTCCATTGGTCCACGCTTTTCAGTCACGTAGAGCAATGCAGCCCCTCCCAAAGAGGTTTGTGTCACCTAGCACAAGTAGAGGGCATGACTACAGGCCTCAGCCTCAAGAGATCTCCATATTAATGAGATACCTAAAGGCCAGAGGGCGAAGCCAATTAAGCATTCCTTATTAGACCCTCCTGTCTCCTCCCTCCCTATTTAACTCTGGTCTGCCTTGAGTTGCCTGGGAGTACAGCCAGATTCATCTATCTTCCGCCTTGACAATAAATCTTGTAAAACCATGGACTTCCTCTGTCTTTTGGGGCCTGCCATGGGGAATCTTGGAGAAGGCCTTTAATGAGCCATTGTCACCGCTGCCATGTCTAATCTCCTACCTTAGGTCCTTTCTATGTTCCCGCCATGGAGGCTGCCAATTCAACCAAGCTAGCTGAGCCTTGATCCAGCCAAGTGAGTGCTACCTGCAGGGGCGCTGTTGGGGGCCTCCTTTTTCCCTTCGTTTCTCTCGCATCTCTGTTCTTCCACGGACCCCATGTGGTGTCTGGGAGGCCAGAATGGAGACCACCAGCCTCTGGGTCCACTAAGGAGTCCTGCCCCCCCTACCTTCCCCACTCCCCGTGGAACTTCAGGCTGAGGTCTCTCACGCACAGGCGGAGCCCTGAGAGGCGTCTCACAGCCCAGCATCAGCCCGGTGCCACGTGGAGTGAACTCAGTTAAAAATCCCACGCTTCTGCTGCCCAGAGCCTCGATCTAGCTGACTAGGACCAAAAAAGACCCTTGAGAACCACAAACGCCCAACAAGATCCGCGCATGCCCACGCGAGATAACTGCCTAGCATTGACCAAACTTGTTTTCTTGAGAGTTCATGATCTTATAGTGTTGCTTGATGCCAGCTGGAGGTAGATCCCCGGTTCCAGACGCTAACCCCCAACTCTTTATGGATAAGGTCTCTCTGCCCTCAGGGAGGACCTGATTCTTCTTTTACAGGGTTTCATCTGATCTATCAGACCCATTCCAGATCATCTTCCCTTTTGTGAATTCAAATGCAACTGTTTAATTGCATATATGAGTCCCTTTGTTACATTCTGTGCTTTAGACTTAGCTCATAGGTGCTTTCCCCACTTAAGGGGAAGGAAGGTTCTAGAATCTCTGCCATAGAGAGGAAGCCCTCATAACAGTGCTTACCCATAGGAAAACAATGACCACACAAGCATTCTGACAGAACGTGTTCAATATGGGAAGTTAGTTATTGAATCAGTGGGCTGGGGCACTTAAATTTTAGTAGCTGGGGAGCAAGGGTATAAAGTCAGAATGATTATGTCCTACAATAGAGGTAAAAGTCCTTACTCAGATTTCTAAGTGTAGGTGCTGCCTGCCTGTTGTAGACACTCGAGTTGGTGATATAAGGTTCCTTCTGGGAACACTGATGTGAGCTTCAGACAGAGATCAGCCTACTGGTGCAATGACCAGGAGCATCCAGCCCAGAGAAAGGGTAGATCTTCCTGCTGCTTTCTAGTCTTTGGCATCTATCCCTCTTGGCAGACACTAACCATGAAGAAGCTACCAGTGGAGAAGCATGCTGTGCTGGGTCTTGGACCCATCCCAAACTAGGAAGCTATCTTAACGAGCAGTGCTTCATAACGGCTTTCCCTAGGCAAGGCTGCTGAAACGTGGCGCAGGAGAAAGCCCTGCCTATGATCACCTACTCTGATATAACAGTAGTGCTGGGATTTTATCAGTTTTGTTTGAATTCTGCTTGAGTTCTCAACTACCAAGTGAGAATTTCTGTTTTTAGAAGCTGGTAGTAAAAAAAAAAATATCAGTTTATAAAGCCAGGTGTGGTAGCATATGCCTTTAATCTCAGCATTCAGGCAGAGGCAGAGGCAGGTAGATCTCTGAGTTGAGGCTAGCCTGATCTACAGAGTACATTCCAGGACAGCGAGTGGTACACAGAGAAACTCTGTCTTGAAACAAACCACACAAAACAAAAATACCTAAGTAAATAAATCAGCTTGTTTACTAAAAGTCTCTGGTGTCAAGTGTGCAGCTGACCAGACTTTGCCAGCATCCTATATTTGTGACTTCTTCTTGTATCAAGGCCTACAGACCCAAGGAGAAGGAGTATGTATTTTTCAGGTAGCTACCAGGCTTCAAGGAGAGGCAAGGCAACACCTGAGTGAAGCCTACCAAGACGGAACCTGGTCCAGAGGAGCTGAGGAGGCCTGGAGGGTTTCCCCAGTGGAGGCTAGCAGTAAGGAATGTGTTTCTTCAGACTGGGAACCTGTTTGGCTATGATATGGTTCTTTTTATAGATGCTATAAAAATACAGATTTTTATGCTGGAGCTGGAGCTTAGGTGGCAAGGTGCCTGTGTGGCATGCCCAGCCCAGATTCAATCCATGCACCCCATAAACGAGATGTGGCAGAACGAGGCTGCAATTCCAGAACTTGGGGTGTGGAGGCAGAAGGATCAGAAGGTCAAGGCCATCCTTTGCTACAAATTTGGGTCTATCTAGGGATGTACAAGATCCTGTCTCAGAAAGAAAGAAAGACATTGAAACAATTCAGGAGCACGTCACTATTGGTAAAAGGAAACAGATGAAATCAATAATATGTCCTATGTAATCCGCTCTGCTAAAACATCATTTCAGCATACAATAAATATTACAACTACAGAGCTACGCCACAGGCTTCCGTAGTTCTTACTAAGTGTACAAGTTGGGGTTCTCCAGAGGAACAGTATCAATACAATATGTATGAAATGATGAGAGCATTTATAAATTAGCTTTAATTTTTAAAAATTAAGATATAATTACATCACTTTCTCTTTCCTCCCTCCAGCCCTCCCCATGCACAAAGTTGCTCTGTCTCAGATCTGTGGCCTCCATTTCTGTAACTGTTGTTACAGACATACATATTGCTGTTACATACATACACATGTTACAATTAAAGCATACACTCCTAGTATATATTTTTAAATATAGAAATACAACCTGCTCAGTCCTTCCAATTATTTCAATGTTGACCATTTGTATTGGATAAACAACTAGGGGCTCGTCCTTGGAGAGGACTATTTCTCCTACTCTCAGCATTCAGGAGTTGTCTGTAGTTGTTTTTTTGTTTTGTTTTGTTTTTTACAGTTGAAGTCCTATGAGATTCTTCCTTTTTCATCTAAATATGCCTATTGGTGTCCTTGTTCAGGTCTTGTTTAGGCAGCAGTATTGTTGAGTTTTCATGGGTGTACCTTCTCTAATGGTTCCACAAGATGAAATCTCGCAGCAAGCTTCCTGTTCCCCTGGCTCTTAAAACTTTTATCAGCTTTCCTACTCAGAGGCTAGATGGCCCCACAAAGCCCATCTGCAGGTCGGGAAGTCAGATGAACTAATAGTTGTTCAGCCCAAGAATCTAGAATCCTCAGAACAAAGGGACCCATGAGGCAGCTCCAGTCTGAGGCTGGAGGCCTGGGGAACTTCTGCTTAGTTATTGATGCAAGTTGACATTCAGTGGCAGAAGAGCCCAAGTCATCATGGGCAAAACAGTACCTGCTCAAAAGTTGAGAACTTTGTGGTGCGACTGTTAGCTTTGTTAATTTGACAGGACTTAGAATTACCATGTAAACAAACCTCTAGGAATGTCCATGAGGAATTGGATGACCCATCCAAATTGTGGATGGCACCGTAAGGATCCCTTCTTTGGGAAAGGGGACTTTCTTAGTTTCCACTGGGGCAGGTTGATTGTGAGGCTCAAGACCAGGCGTCTTCAAACATCTACAAGTCTAATGCATCTTTCACCATCAAAAGGTTGAAGAATCACAGATCCTTGGTGGGACCAGGATAAAGGAGGCTGGGCATGAGGTGAAGGGCTACAAAAGCAGCGTGGCAGGGCACAGATGGCTAAGCAAAGTATTGGAATAGAAGCTGGAAACTTTAATGTTATGTTTTACAGACACATGAGTGTGCACTAAATAACACATGTAGGTACACTTACCATCCCACAAAGTTTGAACATCTACTATGTATGTGTACTGTACTAAAGTTAAGAATACAGAAATTATTTTATTTCTACCCGCAAAGTTTCCCTAAGAGAAAAAGAGTTGATTCAAAGTTTGAAACAAAAATGTGTTAAGGGTGTCAGTGTTGAGTACAAAAATAGAACAGTGGGATATGGCTTTGTTTGGGTGGGTGTGTCCTTTGGGTGGGAGTGTTCTTTGAGTGGGAGTGTCTGCTTGCACCTTAGAATGTGAATACAAGTGTATATAGGGTCTCTTAAGGGCACCTAAGATGGGTCCTAATCTAATATGATGTGTCTTTTTAAGAAGAGGAAATTGGAAGACTTCAGAGATACAGGGACAGAGGAAAGGGCAAGTGAACTCACGGGAAGAAGACAGCCTATTACAATGCAAGAAGCAAGGAGTCAAAAGGAACCAACCTCCATCTCGGCCTCCCAGCCTCCGCAACTATGAGGGAAAAAATGTAGTCCAGGCTCCTAGTCCCTGCTATTTGTTAGGAGGCTGTGGTGTGCTCAGGGATGAAGAGTGAGTGTGTGTGTGTGTGTGTGTGTTCGTGTGCTCACACATATAAACAGGTTGGGGAATGGGGAAGGATGTTCCATGAAGGGATTTTCAGACAAAAGCCTTGATGTAAAATAGAGCGTGGGTTTACAAGAGTACACAGAGCATCCCATATGACCAACAGCAGTGGGTAGGGACTGGAGACATGAGTACACAGAGCATCCCATATGACCAACAGCAGTGGGTAGGGACTGGAGACATGAGTACACAGAGCATCCCGTATGACCAACAGCAGTGGGTAGGGACTGGGGACATGAGTACACAGAGCATCCCGTATGACCAACAGCAGTGGGTAGGGATTGGAGACAAGAGAGCCGACAGCTGAGCACAGGCTAAATCCAAAGAGACTTATGTTTTTTAATTGTATCTTGTAAATATCCAGATATCTTGAAAGCAGAATGCAACAGGGTCAGATTTGAATTTTAGGAGGTCTCTGGATGGTGTGGAGAAGGGATTAAGGAAGGAGACTCAGGCGCCAGATCAGTCAAAAGAAGCAGAGAGTAAAACAAAATTAGCCCTCCGGGTGTTACTCTGGGGCAAATACTGCCCCTGTGAGGCCAGCACAGGGCTGGGCAAAGAGATACCTAGGCTTCAGGTATCAGTGTAGATAAGACACCTATGGAGAGATTGGGTAGGGAAAGAGAGCTGACAGGAGGAGTGGGTTGAGAAAGTCAAAGCTCGGGGTGGGGGTGTTCCCACACAGAAACTGTGTCCTCGAGAACTTCCTGGTCACATAGAAAATAGTATTTCTTGAGTACCCAGCTGCGTTCAATAATTGACTAGAAACAGCTGGGGGGATCATAGTCTCTGGATAAGCCTCAGACGTGTCCAAAGGTGCAGTGACCGACCGGAGGCCATTCATCCAGCTGAGCTCACATCAGAGGCTGCTGCAGGAGACTTGAGACTTCAGTTTAGCGCAGAGGGCCCCAGCAGCCCCAGTATTAGCTATGGCAGCAACTGGAGAATAGGGCGGCGTGGAAGGGGTTTTCCTTCATCTGCAGCCCTTGTTCTGGAGCACCTCGTTCTGACACACATGGAAGCCGTCCTCTGTTTCCCTCTTCTATGGGCTTCAGCTGCTTCTATTCACTTGATTGCGGCCCGCTTCCCTTTTTCAGTCAGGCTAGGATTTCCTCTTTCATTCTTTTTTGGAACACCAGTAGGCTCAGTAGATGCACAAACAGTCCAGGTTTTCATAACAAATAGCTCAGGAGGGGGTTAGGGGTGGGGTGGGGGAGGGTGGGGGAGGGAGTGGGGGTGGGACTTGAATACAGGTTCTTACCTCCTCATAGTTCTGAAGACCGGAAGTCTGAGAGGTGAGGAGTCAGCAGGGTTGGAAACTTTCTTTCAAACTTACTACTTTCAACTTTCTCCTTTGTTACACTACGTGGAATGCTGATTTTTTAAAAAAGATTTATTTAAATTTGTATACTGTAGCTGTCTTCGGATACACTAGAAGAGGGGTATCCGATCCCATTACAAATGGTTGTGAGCCACCATGTGGTTACTGGGGATTGAACTCAGGACCTCTGGAAGAGCAGTCAATGCTATTAACCACTGAGCTATCTCTGCAGCCTCTGATTGTAGGTTGTCACTATATATATGTGTTTATTGATAGTCTTGTGATCCTTCTGCCTCTGCCTCCCAAGGGCTGGTGTTTCAAGTTTGTACCACAACACTCAGCTTACCCACTGCTTGAGGTCAAAGTCAGGGCTTCATATTTACTAGACAAGTACTCTGAGCTACTCTGAGCTATACCCCAACCCCTCTCCTCTGTTCTCCTATCACCTGTGTGTGTACCTTACTTCATATGCATATACGAAGGGTGCAGATTTGTTCTTAGGGACAAATGTTTTTATGTCAAATGGGTAGATTTATAACTAGTTCCTTTGAGACAAGTTCTTTCCATATTGGTGTGCACAGATCTGCTATGTTGAGTAGTTCCTGATGACGGGGTTGCAGGTAGGTGAGGGATATCAGTATCATTCTCGAGAAGATAATTATACACTAGGCCTGAAGGACAGCATGGTTGCTGTGGCAGGGTAGCAGCACAGACGGGCAGCCTAGTGGTTCAAGCAAGCACTAGGAAGTAAGGGTTCTTCTATATTAACAGTCTCCTAGTCTGGCCTCATGGGAAATGGCAGCCACTTTGGCTATACAGAGGGCCTGCTGTCCCTGCAGAAGGGGCTTTAGTTTGCCTCCTTCTTCAGTTTTGCTGTCTGCTCTCATTGCTTCCTGGATTCCTAGCTGGTGTTCAAAGTTCTCTATGAGAACTTGGCTCTATACAAACAGAGGTCTCCTCAGAAACCACTGTGCTAGCCAGGCCTGTGACTCCTGGTCTGTTCACCGATATCTAGAGTAGCTGGAACATAAAACTCAGGATCTGGCCAGTTTTGCAAGTATCAACACAAAACAGATTTCTTCAGAAGAGACACATGGATTTGGTGGGCTCAGAGGATATTATGAATGTCTCTTTGGTGCATCCATAATTTAGCATGGTTTTAAGAGGCTCAATAGTTTGCTGGGTCATCTATAAAAATATATCATAGGCATAAGGACTTAAGATCCACACATTGGAAGTCTGAGGATGTAGCTCAGAGTTGATAGAGTGTTTGCTATCTCATATGAAAGCCCGAGTTTGATTCTCTGGACTGTATAAACCAAGAGTTGTTTATGCCTGTAATTCCAGCACTCGGGAGATGGAGGCAGGAAGATCAGATGTTAAAAGTAATCTCTGGCTATATAGGAAATTATATAGGTTAGTCAGGGCTATATGAGAGGAGGAGGAAGAGGAGGAAGAAGAGGAGGAAGAAGAAGAGGAGGAGGAAGAGGAGGAGGAAGAGGAGGAAGAAGGAGGTATAGGAAGAAGAGGAGGAGGAGGGAGAGGAGGAGGAGGAGGGAGAGGAGGAGGAGGAGGAGGAGAACTGGGATTTTATTTTCAAATAGTTCTGGGTAGGGCCTAGAAGTCTGAAATCAAGATGTTAGCAAGTCTGTTTATTCTGAGGTCAGCTGCAGCTGAAGTACCATCTTCTCCATGGAACTCATATGGCCTTCCTGTGTGGCTGTATCTAAGTGTTGTCCTTATGAGAGTATGAGTCCCAGATTGGATTAGGGCCTGTATTAGTTAGGGTTATCATTGTTGTAATGAAACACCACGATCAAAAGCAAGCTGGAGAGGAAACAGTTTGTCTGTCTTCCACATCACATTTCATCACTGAAGAAAGTCAGGGCAGAAACTCAAAACAGGGTGGGAACCTGGAGACAGGAGCTGATGCAGAGGCCCTGGGGGAATGCTGATCAGTTGCTTGCTCCTGTGGTGTTCTCAGCCTGCTTTCTTATAGAACCCAGGATCACCAGAATCGGCTCAGAACTTCCCAATCAATCATCAATTTTAAAATGCCCTGTAGGTTTGCTTATAGCCCCATTTTATGGAGGTATTTTCTTAACTGAGGCCTCTTCCTCTCTGATGACACTAGCTTCTGTCAAGTTGATGTAAAACTAGCCAGCACAGAGTTCATTCTAATCTCATTTTAATTGTTATGTCTTTAAAGACTCCAGATATATTCACATTATGAAATGCCAGGAGCCAGAGCTTCAACAATGTGAATTCCTGGAACCCATAAAAGCAGGTAATCAGCATGTGCTCCCTCATACATGGAGCAGTGCTGGACTTGTGGTGGATGTGGTGGCCCTTGCCTATATTTCCTGCTTCTGACACTGGTCATGGGAGGCGTTTGGGTAATAATGCTGAGCATCTATCACTGTCACCTCTGAGAGGCATCCAAGATAAGATAGCCGTGAGGCGAAGAGACAAGGGGTTAAGATGTGGAGACCGGCTGAGGGAGCCAGAGATATGTGGAAAAGGGAGACAGCCTGAGAAGAGGGGTGAGACGAGGAAGGCCGAGCCAGGCGTGCTGAGAACAGATCCGAGTAGAACTGTGGGTTCCATTCATTGCGGAGAAGCATATGTGGTCCAGAGGTCCAGCCGGAGAGTGTCCCCGGGATCACTCAGGTGGCGAGGAAGATCTTCCAATCAGTGGAGGAAATTTAGAAGAGTGGAAGCCACAGATTACTGACTGCCCTTAAATTTCCTCTGCTTCGTCTCGGTTCCAGGACAATCGCCACCCACTCTCATTTTCCGTCAACCCCTACTTTTATTCCGTGTTCCATCTAGACAAAATCATGATTTCTAAAACATCATGTGACCCTCATTCCCCTGCCTTGACCATGCAAGTTCCTTCAAGTGTGATTTACATTCCTTACAACACTTTTCTAATCCTTCTTGAGCCATTCTAGAATCTTCCAGTTAAGTGGGACGTGTTTCCCTGATGCAGACACTTTGCTCTGGGCCTTTATATCTGCTTATTCTTTCATGGCTCTAGATGGTTTTCTACAACCTTGTGTAACATTACAATCAATCAGTCAATCAATAAATACAAAGAAATCATTGAGTAGAGTTAAAAAGAATTGCTTTGTGCTGTTTTCTCTAGGTCGTTTATAGTAAAGAGTTCCAAAAGATTTCTTTCAAAAATCAAGAAAACAGCAACACCACCACCACCAACAACAACAATAAAAGCCCCTTCCTAGGCCTTGCCTGTTAACGTCTGCCTTTTTAAGCTCAGATGGATTTAAAGAACTTTGCTCTCTGTGCTGATGCTTGCACTTTTACAGAAGTGAGCTCATCGTGTTGTCTAAGCCTGCTTATCCGAGGAGATTTACATTTTTTTTTCTGAACATTTATAAACATCTACACAGTTTCTAAACAGAGATATGGCGTGGCTTCTTATCTTCCTAGCAACATTTGCATATTAAAAGAAGAACTGGGGGAATGTAGAGACAACCAAGAAAAATCAGGTGAACATAGAGCAGAAGATGGCGGCTCTTGGAAGAATATAATTGGGAAGGGCTTGGTTATTTTTTTTTCTCTCTGGGTGGTGGAGATTGAACGCAGAGCCTTGCCCTTGGACCCAGGTGGCCTGTGCCTCCTGGTTTGTAGCCAGTGTTATAACTTCCCTCTGCTCATGCCAAGTTTGCAAAATGAATGAATGACAAGGTTGAAAGAATGAACTTGGCAAAATAGACATAAAACCACAACCAGACTGACGGCAGACTGAGACTCATTTGGTTGCACACAAGACTGACATCCTGCCTCATGAAAGATAAGCTTAGGTTTTTCTAACCCTCCCAACCAAAAGCAAAGCCTGTGTTTTCACGCACTCAGATTAATACCTCTGAGGTCAGCTCTTGGGGGAAAGATGCCAGGGACTGGGAGAAACTCTTCTTCAAGAACTGTACATTTATATCCCAGAGGCTCAAGTTCCTTACATACAAGTATTTGCATATAATCTATACACATGGCACGCCCCCATACACTTTAAATAGTCTCTAGATTACTTATATTAACCAATGATATGGGTGTAGTTGTTATACCATGTTTAGGAAATGACAAGAAAAACTCTGTACGTGTTCTGTTCTATTCAAAAAGTTTTTGAATGTTTTGGTGGGAATACATGTTTGGTGGGTTTCTGGTAGGGTTTCTGTTGCTGTGATAAAACACCATAGCCAAAAGCAACTCAGGGAAGGAAGGTTTTATTTAGCTTATTCTTTCACACCAGTTAATCACTGAGGGAAGTCAGGGCTGGGACTCAAACAAGGCAGGAGTCTGGAGGCAGGAGCTGAAGCAGAGGCCATGGAGAGGTGCTGCTTATTAGCTTGCTTCCCATAGCTTCGCAGACTGCTTTCTTATAAGATCCCGAACCTGGGCTGGGCTCTCCGGCAAGAATCACTAATTAAGAAAATGCCTGCAGGTTTGCCTACAGATCAATCAGGTTGGGAGAATTTTCTCAGTTGAGATTCTTGCTTCCCAAACAATTCTAGCCTGTGTCAAGTTGCCATAAAATTAGACAGCATAGGATCCTACTAACCCTGGCTGTCCTAGAACTCTCTAGGTAAACCACTCTGACTTTGAACTCATTGAGATCTGCCTGCCTCTGCCTCCTGAGGGTGTAGTTCACCATGCTTTGCCTAGAAAAAAATATTTCTGATGAAGGTGAAGGTTGGTTGGATCTGCAACGGCAGAACCTGAGGACAAGCAGCGTAACAGCATGGCCTCTGTGTATTTATGTAGTTATGGCAGAGGATGACCAGGTGTCTTCATCTGCTTTAATTCACTTTTTTTTTTTTGTTCTGAGACAGCCTCTCACTGAACCTGGTATTCATTGATTTAGCAAGATCAGCTAGCCAACGAGCTTCAGGGACCATATTGCCTTTGCTTCCTCAGGATGAGGCCTGGCTTTTTATATTGGTGCCAGGAGTCCAAACACAGGTCACTGTACTTTTATGGCAAATGCTTTACCAACTGGCTGAGCTATTTACCTAGCCCTGAGACTGTCCTTTTTGACTAGTAACAAAATTCAGAAGATCTGAAGTTAGACCTTATATCAGTTACATTTCTATTGCTGTAATAAAACATTGTGACCAAAGCAATTTACAAAAAAAAAAAAAAAGAGTTTATTTGGGCTTCTGGTCCCAGAGGGATAAGAGCCTATCATGGCAGACACAGGCATGGAGATATGACTGCAAGTAGTTGGCATGGCAGCAGGAGCAGGAAGCCGAGGGCTCACATCTTGAACTACAAGGACAAAATGAAGACTGTAGATTGGAGACTGCCTGAGGCCCCTTTAATCTCTCAAAGCCCTCCTTCAATGACAAGTTCTTTTCACACTTCTTAACCCTCCCCAGTGTTATCTACTGGAGATCACTGTGGGAGCCATTTCATTCAAACCACCACAGATCCGAACAAGGAGCTCTTGGTGGAGTGGATCGGCTAGAAACATAGACCTGAGGGCTCCTCTGTCTTGAGTTCACTGTCCCTGGGAGTCCTTCTTTAATGACTCTTAACTACTTGTATACAGAGCTGAACTGTGAGGCTGTTTGCTTCTATCCCTTAAACACGAAGCTAAGAGAAGCTGAAAACCTTAGATATGTGTTCATAATAGACTAGGGCAAAGCTAAAAGGAATGTGGGTAGGTACCGGGAGTCTGTCTCATAAGATATGGGCTATGCATCTTTATCTGCATTGCTTCAGTTGCTCACCTGTCTGGAAGGCATCCCAGCCTATTCTGCTTCCTTCAAGCTAGAGCAGACCACAGAGAGAGAAGTGTTTCTTCCCAATTGCTTGAGACCTACGGTGGAAGGTCTGGTGTCCTATCTACAAATCTACATTTCCCCCAATAATTAACACAAAAACCCAGTTCTCTTACAAGGTTTCCCACCTACCTCCATGTCTACCCCTCCATCTTTTCCTCCTTCCTTCCTAGAGGATGTGGTAACTATGACCTCAGTAGCATCTGGTCTCTTCTCATTGTTCCTCCTGAGGCAATAGTGGAGGGAAATGGAAACAGACAGCTGAGGTTGGAGACCTTACAGCTAGGGTGGACAGAGATCATGCAGAAATGCTCCCGGGGAACATAGTAGGAACTGAGACTGGGCAGGGCGGGGACCTAGAGGGACTGGCACTCCCCGCATCTGCACAAAAAATATTTTTTTTTTTTTTGTTTTTTGTTTTTTTGGTTTTTCGAGACAGGGTTTCTCTGTGTAGCCCGGGCTGTCCTGGAACTCACTCTGTAGACCAGGCTGGCCTCGAACTCAGAAATCCTCCTGCCTCTGCCTCCCAAGTGCTGGGATTAAAGGCGTGCGCCACCACCGCCCGGCTGCACAAAAAATATAAGGAAGGTGCATCGATCTCCTCTGTGCACCATTACAATCCTTAAGTATTTCCTCTGCCAGGAAGCCCCTGTTATTTTAATCTAATCCCCTCACTTTTCTTCATTATGGGTTCCTGTGATGAAAAGTTCAGTGAGCCTTTAATTTCATGTTCCTGCATGTCTCTGGGTACTGCTCTGTTTTCATGTTCCGTTCTGACCACCCACACTGTCAAAGAGGACAGCTGTCTGGCAAAGGGCTCCACAGGCCCGGACTTTAGACTGAAAGACTGGTTCCATTCTATTAGGCTCAGAATTTTGTATGAGTTTGTACAGTCTGTCCTGATGGTCTGAAATTTTTGAACTTGAGTAGTTCTTTTTATTTGCAAGTAAAGATATGTTGTACTTCACATGCTGCTTTTACCCCACTCCGCTAACCCTCTATCTTAGGACTCATTCATTCTGTGGATATATTTAAGGATTTATATCTCTTTTTTTCTTGTGGCTCTGTCAAGTTCTATTATATAACTACATTATGATTTATTTAATTAGCCCTTTAAGTAAGCATTTTTGTTGTTTTTAATCTTTTGCTATTATAAACTACATATATTATATTTATTATGCAGTCCTGATTAGTTGTTGTCAGCTTGATACATGCTGGAATTATCTGGGAAGAAAGAACCTCAACTGAGAAAATGCCTTCAACCAGATTAATCTGGTTGATAAGCCTGCGAGGCATTTTCTTCATTAGTGATTGAGAGTGGGAGGGCCCAAGCCCACTGTGGGAGGTGCCACTCCTGGACCCCTGGTCCTGGGTTATATAAGAAAGCAGACATGGGGAGCAAGCCAGTAAGCAGCTCCTCTATGGTCCCCACTTCAGGTCCTGACAAACCTTTACTTCCCTGGATGATGTACTACAAGGTATAAGATAAAATAAACCCTTTCCTTCCCAAGGTGCTTTTGGTATTTATCACAGCAGTAGAAACCTAAGTCATATACACATTTACATAAGAATGAAAGAGTGTTAAACACAATAGTTTCCACTCTGTTCTCCATGCTTGAGAATGAAAGTATTCTCCCCACATGACTGTCTCATACCACCACGTGTTAATGACTTTCAAATCTAGCTTCCAGCCCAGAACAGACATTTAATTTACACAGACTTAAACTGATGGATAGCCCCACCAAGCAATGTCAAAAGCACCTCAGGAGATGGGCGCATTTTAATGTGTAACTTCCCCATACCTCAGTCTCCTGTGATCTGCAGCTGCCTCACTCCACACCTTCTTCCCACGCTGGGTATCTGTGCCTTCAGCACCTTGCACTTTCACCCCCTTATTATCACCTCGTTGTCAGTCTCTCGGTGGATGCCCTCCTCTAACCTGCGCCATTGCAGAAGCCTCTCTCTCTCTCTCTCTCTCTCTCTCTCTCTCTCTCTCTCTCTCCCTTTCTTTCTTTCTATTCTCCTTCTCTTTCAACCCCTCTTCACATAATCTACAGGAACTCAAGTATGAATCTAGTTGTATTATTCCAAATCCTTAATTATCCCCATTGTTCCAGCATAGTGTGAATGTCATCACCTCTCCAGACTCACTTCCACAGTACCGGTCTCCCTAGGGCCTGCCTTTTCAGCCTCACCACATTTCCCAGATTCCGAGAATTCTCCTCGCTCCCACCCTTTCCTCATGTGCCTCCATCTTGTAATGGAATTTCCTGATTTCTCCATCATACTGAACGCTTGTCTATGCTTCTAGAGGTTGAGATGACCTTTCCAATCAGAATGGCCTTTCCAGGTAGAATGGAAGAATTACTTTATATATTTACACTTACGCTTTGTCTCTTTTCTTGCCTATCAGACTTGAATCAGCGCATTCCCTCAGTGTATGGCCTGTAGAGTGTATTTAATGAATGTTTGATGGATGAATAAGTCAATGAATTAATAAGAAATAAACCCCGTTTCTCTGCCTTTCAGTGAATCAGTCAAAAACGAGAAACTGTGACAGACACATGAGTACTCAGACTTCTGGTGAGTTATGAATGTCACTTCTTGCGTGAGAAAATACAGACACTTGGAAACTCAAGTGCTCTGTGACTAGTACTGACCAGGCTTGGAAAATGGGAAGTATGCTCATAACCCTACAGACCTTGCATGTCTTAGGAGTGATGCAAGGTACCCTGTGGTCCAGAAAGGAGGCCGAGTACACTTGTATTCTTCTTCCTCATAAAGGGATGGCATGGGGACCTCTCAGTGCATCTTATTCCTACAGTTCTTCATCATGATGTTCAGGCATGAATACCAACTCTTTTGGATTTTAGCTCTTAATTTTAGCACTTTGTGTATATGGGGTTTGATTTGTGATGGATTCAGAGCCCAGGGAAAGACCTTTCTGTTAGATCAGGGTGTTGCGTGGGATGAGAACCAGCAAGCCAACTACATATCTGAGTGGAGAGTATGTACCCAGTGGGAATATGTACAGGTATGTGCCATTAACGGAGTTTTAACCTGGGGAAGCCTCTGAGCAAGGAACTGGAGGTTGAGAAGCCATATCAGGCTTCCTAATCTTGGGGTTAGGAAGATTCCTGGAGAAGCTCTACCACTGCCCCTTCCCTTCTGAGGATGGGATGACCAGTAAGTCTTTCTGGATGTGACTCCAGGAATGCCAGAGGGGCCAAGCTCTGAAGAGTCCCTGGATAAGGACAAGACAGGCTCTGGGTTTCATAACTGCTGTCTATGAGCTACACTGAAGCTCAGTCCTCAACCTCTTAGGCATCATTTTGTTCAGGACTCTTTTTCCTGAGCCCCAGGCTTGTGTCTCCCCAGAGCTACTCCAGGCTCTAGTGCTGAGCCCCATCCCGTCTCCAGAATGTCAAGAGGGCAATCGACTGACTCGGTAGTATCAGATGAAGCTGAACCCCTAGAGGTGAGTTTCCTGGGTACTCTTTTCGACCTGCAAGATAGACATGCTTTGCAACAAGTGGTCACCACCCAGACCTCTCCATCCAAGAAATCAAAGAGGAGACCCTGAGCTTTACTGATGTGAGGTGGGCCCTGAGGATGGCTGAGTTAAGGAGCTGGACCCTGTCTATAGATCAGACTATAGGGTAAGTGGAAAAGGGGAGGGATCCAGACATCAGGGGTCAGGACTAGGGGTAGAAGGGGGTGGTCCATGGAGGAGGAAACCTGAAGCCTGAAAATTAAGGCTGTCCTTCTCACCTTCTGTCAGTTAGAGCCTGAGTCTTGTTCTCTTCTCACTCTGTGACAGGGGCTGCTCGCCCTGTTGTAGGAAACAGTAGAGCTCTTCTACTGTGCTCTACCTTGATAGGGTGATCTTGGGGAGCTGCCTGGCTCCTCCTGGCGTAGTTCCTTCCTATGTGAAGTCAGTATGGGGTATGAGGTCCCCCGTCCCCCAGGTGAGTAAAGAGGACTTCCTTGGTGATATATCTTGTTTCCCATGAAGAACCTCGGCTTTGGGCCTGGGATCGCCACGTATCCTCCAACCGCAGCAGCCTGTGGAATGTGGAGAACCTGGGGTGGGGGGCATACATGTGAGGGAAGAGGAGTCACAATTTCAGGGAACTATAGACGTTGTGATTTCTTTTTCCCTAGAGAACTGATTTCCTGAGATCTCATCAATGCTAAGCCTATCTTGCAACATAGGCGTCTGCCAGACTGGATGAGGGAAACAGGCACATAGCACATGAATAGAGAGACACAGAGGTGTAGGAGTCTTGTGTGCTGTTGAGCTCAGGAGACCTACAAACGCCCATCACTGTCCACGGTTGGTAGATGTCTTCCAGAACTGACAACATTTCTTTTTTTCCCTGATTGGAAGAGCCACTGACATGAGTGTATATGCCATGATCTATAGAGAGTTGACAGCCTTGAAGACAGGTGTGTGTGTGTGTATGTATTGTGGTATGAGTGTGAGTGTGTGCATGTATGTGTATGTGAGTATGTATGTATTGTGAGTGTGTGTGTATGTGGGTGACTGTGTGCATGTATAAATGTATGTGTGTGAGAGTGTATATATTTGTGGGTATGTATATGTGTATATATGTGTGTTGTGTGTGCATTCATATGTGTGTGTGCTTGTTGGGAACCACAAGATTCTCACAATGTCAGAGAAGTGACAGGAGTTGTTTCACACAGACGCTACTGAAGGATTCTTTAGAGTGGCTCTCAGACTCTGGGGTCTGGGGGTCAACAACATTCTCAAGGCAATGCCTTTCTCAAATGATCCTGAAATCTGCTAAGATCTACCACTCATGAGTCCATCTTAATCCAAATAAATGAGGCAGTAAGATATGCCTGAGATAGTCTGAACATCTGTGCTTTCTTTGGTCCCAGAGATCACTGAAGGACAGCCTTCCTCATCTTAGAGTGATGGGCATCTTTGTTCCCATCTCCATGCTAAGGTACCAGAAGCAGTAAAATCAGTTTACAAGGCAGCCATTGGCTTTGGTCATAGAACCTTCTGGAGTCCATTGATTCTTCTCAGAGGATTTGATCCTGTTAAGATCCGTAGTCTGGTCAGACCTCTACTAATTTGATTTGCTCATCTATCTGTTTCTTTATCTTACCATAATGAATTTTATATGTGATATAGTAAGAAACTACTCTTCCCTAAAGATTGTTCTAGCTTTTACCCTGAGCTACTAGGATTTAATTTTAAAACCTTCCATGCCAGGTATGATAGGAATGCCTATTTGCCCAGGGGTGTTGGTTACCAGACAATCCAACAAAGCAATTTAACATGGAAGGCTAAGAGCCAAGTACACTTTCCTTTCCAGAGAACTATAGATTAAAGGTATCAGTCCAACCTTTGGACGGGCTAGGAGCTCAAGGTTAGCAATGTGGCATGCGCATGATCTAGCTCTCATAAGAATTCCAAGGCTTGGGTAATGTTCATAATGCACGGGTGGGAAACACTGTCCCAATTAACTAGAAATGCCATGTTTCAAACTTGTCTGAACTCCTAGGTACTTCTCCAAAGAGCTTTACTCTTTACGCTGTATATTCTTCCTATACTAAATCATAATGAGGAGTATAAACATTTCAATGGTTTCCAGGGAGTCCTTCTAGCAAATTCCTGCAGCAGTGGGCAGATTTTGGAATCCCTCGAACTTGGCAACTGGCTTTAGAGTGAGGGCAGTCTTTTTGAGAACTGTATTCTCTCTGACTGGACATTTGGTTAAACACTCACATGCTGTTCAGAGTCTATGAAATGTGACAAGGGAAAATACCAGCTGGTTAGGATTGTGAGGTTTGAAGAAAGCAGGGTCGGAAGATCAGTGGCAGGAAAGACTGCAGTCAGTATCTAAGCTGCATCTGTTAGTGCTCTGACCCTGCCTGAGGTGAATGGGACAAAGCTGTGCCCAAGAGAGAGTGTGAGTTCTGCACAGAGAACACAGGAATGCTGGGAGAAATGCTCTTCCCTCCAGTGGAGCCCTGTGCACCCCAAAGAGTATGCTTGATGGTAACAGCATTTTGGTCATATCTTTTCCATAGTTCTGATGAACAGTCCCACCCTATCACACTCTTTCCTACAAGCTATGGGTTTTGTAGCAAAACCTCTTAGTAGACAAGTCCGCCCAGTCTCATTTGATAGGGCTTAGGTGTCATCATTCTTACAACCCAGCTTTCCTAGGTTAATGATTCACACACAGTGGGGCCCTCCAAGGAGCCTGCCGAAGCAGGTCATGATTACTGTAAGGGCGGATAGCATTCTTGTGGGGCTAAGTCATAGACGGGTGATAAACAGAGTTTTAAAGGATTGTCAGTGGAGTTGGGGAGGGTTTTATAAAAGGTAATCCATCATCCTCTGTAGAAGTCTGGGAACCCTGCCTGCCAACCAATAAGCAGAGGGTGTTCATGGGGTTCTTAGGGCTGAGGAATTGCCTGTAATTTAACTGAGCTGCTGAACTTGTATTGGGGTTCCTGTAATATTTCCATTGAAAGAAGCCTGCATGGTTGTTATTTATTGTTTCATGATTATTTTTATTATGTTTTATGTGTATGGGTGCTTTGACTACTGTGGGAAAAAAAACTCACATGCAGGGAGTGGCTCAGAGCCGCCCACACACCGTGTTGGTGGCAGAGTCCCGGAGTAGTGGTGGAAGTGGGCCCGCGGATCTCGGTGGCGGAGCAGCCCACGGCAGTGGCACACCTGTCCCAGTGGAGGTTCCCACATATGCGAGACAGCCCCAGGCCCAGAAGACACGTGGAGTCCAAGATGAAAGTTTTATTGTCCATGATGATAGTTGTTTCTGGATGTGTGTGGGCCCCTGCCAAATGCCAGGAGGAGCTCTCTTATATGGGGAGTGGGAAAGAGGAGGGACTAGGGAGGGGATAACTTGATTAGCTATGTCCCCCCGGCCTTTAGAGAACTCATTAATATGTAAATCTTGAGGCAGAGGCCTGTTAGTCACGCCCTCTACCTGTGTCTTATGCGACTGACCGTACAGGTGAAATGGAGATGAGATAGTGTCAGGGCCCTGGGTTCTGGGGGCGTGGCCAAACACCTGCAGTCTCGGGGTTCCAGGCCCATGCCAACCCAAGATGTCTACAGCCCGACAGCCTACATGTATGTGAGTTTTTGAAAAATGAAGTGGTTGGGTTGAGGTACCTGCCCCTCCCCTCCCCCAATACAGTCATTCCCAATGGCTGCAGAGATCACTAATCTTAAGAAAATCCCCCTCCCACCTTTATCCTGCTTCCTGAATGACCTTGAATCTGCCATTTTACCTTTTGTCCCTTATATTCCCTCTTCTAATAGGAATTTTTTCTTTTTTTTCTTTTCTTTTTGTGGGGTGAAGAATTCCCAAGGTGTTCCCTACTTCTTAAATATTTCCATTGATTGGAGGAAACGAGGGAAGCCTCTGATATTAGGTTATCTGAGATCCTGTTTCACAATCTCACAGTGGTTGATCTAGACTCCAAGTCACCTTAGCAAACCAAGGTCAGGCTCCCACACAGCTTCTCTTTCTCTCAGGAGAAAGATGTAGTTCCAAGAACACAGGGGCATGGAGTATCGGGAAGCCACTGCAAATGACAAACTCATTGGGTAGCTTCACAGGGAAGGTAGAGCATTTTGTATGTGGTAACTGAAGAGCTGCAGCCTTTCCACATAAAGGGCGTGGGAGAGGGTGTCCAAGAAAGGGAGCAAATAAGGCTGCCTTCTCAGACCAAAGTACTAAGTCCAGACCTAGGTCATCCAAGATGAGACAGAGAAATTATCTATAAATAAGTGAATAATCAAATAAAGGTTTATACCTTATTTAAAAAAAATTAAGATCAGGGGCCATGGGCATACTGAAGCTTGAGAGCCACAGAAGGACAGACAGATCCTGGCCATACCAGCTGAGTTCTGTCTGGGATCTCTGTTAGGCAGGCCGTGGTATTCAAGGGTCAGGCAGAAGGAGCCACATTACAGAGATGAACCTGGTAGACTATTGTTGGGTTGTTGACTAGCAAACCCAGTCTAGACCAACCACGGTGAGGCTATGAGACAGGATCTCAGAGAACCTGGATCTCAGAGGCTCCCCTTGTTTCTTCCAATCAATGGAAATATTTAAGAAGTAGAGAACATCTTGAGAATTCTACATCCCGCCCCACCCCCCCCCCCCAGAAAAAAAGAAAAGAAACAAGAAAGCTCCTTTCCTTTCCTCTGGCAGCACCATGCTCCTGGGCAGGCTTCTGTTGATAACGCCCCATGCCGACTATATATAGGAAGAAAATGTCACGGTAGGGTGACAACAGCTGGCATACCTGACCTAAACACCAACCAAAGGGCATTTCTTGCCTTGTGCCTCTACTCCTTAATTTTGCTTCATTTCCCTCACAATACATCATTACTTGATGGTAGATATTTGCTGAGTACTGCTCACCTTTCTCTGACCTCCACCATCATGACTGTGAGAGGCCCATGTTTCCCTTGCCACCCCTGTATCCCACATTTGGAATGGAGCCTTGCATTCAGCAGAAGGCTAATAAATGTTTGTAGAACGAGTAGCTGATCTTATGTCAGTTGATGACCATTCTGATGAAAGGAGGAATGAT
Organism: Grammomys surdaster; assembly: GCF_004785775.1. Classification (NCBI taxonomy): domain Eukaryota; kingdom Metazoa; phylum Chordata; class Mammalia; order Rodentia; family Muridae; genus Grammomys; species Grammomys surdaster. The sequence goes on along the minus strand of NW_021620215.1, from coordinate 601,558 downwards.
TGCAGGTTCTGATCAGTTCTGGGATGTTGACAAGAGTTTACTGCAAAGACTTGGAACCTGAGAAATACTGAGTTAACTGAGAAAATGCCAGCATGGTCAAAGCTGCGAGCGGCTCTCCTCAGGCACTGCTTTCTGCATCCTAATGCTTGCTGAGTATATCTCCAGTCTCAAATATAAACCAGTAACAACAAATGACAACAAACAGTGATTAATAATGACACCAACTATAGTAATGGCAGTTACTAAGTACTTTCTATATGCAAGAACATCTCCAGATTTGGCTGTACTATGCTGCAAAACCATTTAATCAAGTAACACCCCAGCAACAAGATTCCAGAAGACATTCCATCTCACCTGAATCAGTATGGCTATCATTAAGAAAACAAATAACAACAGATGCTGGTGAAGATATGGGAGACAAAGGACTCTTTCTCCCTGCTGACAAGAACATACACTGTTCCGGCTGCTATGGAAATCAGTATGGAGATTCCTCAAAACACTAAAAATAGGACTACTGTACTAGCATTCTTATGTGTATATTCAAAGGAACCAAAGCCAACACATCACTGAAGTACTTGCCCGTATGTGTTTGTTGGCACACTATTCACAATGACCAGCTAGGAAGCAGGACTAGCCTAGAGGTTCATCAACAGATGGACGCAGAAAGAGAGTGTGATACGTATACACAATGGAATTTTGTGCAACTGAAATCATGACATTTGCAAAAAAAAATGGGCAAAAGTTGGAAATTGTTAAGCAAAATAAGCCAGATAAAAATTTTGTTTTTTCTTATATGTACAATCTACATTTAAAACTTTCTCTCTCTCTCTCTCTCTCTCTCTCTCTCTCTCTCTCTCTCTCTCT
>NW_021620215.1:582693-600684 GCF_004785775.1 Grammomys surdaster | reverse complement strand
TCTCTCTCTCTCTCTCTCTCTCTCTCTCTCTCTCTCTCTCTCTCTCTCTGTGTGTGTGTGTGTGTGTGTGTGTATGTGTGTGTGTGTATGCCACAAAACTGGAAAACTGGAAAGGGTAACAAGAGAGAGGAGGGAACAAGCAACACTAAAAAAAAAAAAGCAAAAACAAAGCAACCACCCCACGCCCCCAATTTTTGTCCCAACTTTGCATTAAATTTTGTGGGTTTGAAGTTGTTCTACATCCTGGACCTGTGGATTTTGTTTGTGTTTTTAATCTGTAAGACAAGAGGTTGGATGAGCTCAGAAGATTCTAATTTTTGTTTTTAATGTTCTCTGAAGCAACCTACTTTCAGACAAGCCTTGCCTTTGAGCCCCTCCCCCGGATCTGAAGAGATAAAAGCAAGAGTGTCAGGAGGAAGCTCTCAGGACTGATACCTGCCACCCTGCTGCTGCAGTCTGTGAGTCCAGTCTGTGGAAAGCCCAGGAGAACAGGTTCAAAGCTGGTAAAGCCCCTCTCATGTTCCCCAGAGCTCAGTCCAAGAAGAAAACAGACAGTGCCATTTCATGGCTTTGCCCAGGGGAAAACAGACCTTTTGTGACTGGAGACAAAAGATATCCCTTAGCTAGGGAGCTTCAGCTCCCCGGTTTCCAGAAGAATCGCTTGGTGATCTTGCATCACAGATGAGCAGGGGTGTTCTTTAGCTCCACCTTCCTCACCACCATCCTAATCCAGTGGGTAGGATGTAGGACCAACAGCACCAGCATTTTAACCGTCACTTTGTGTGACTCTAGAGCAGGTATGACAAAGTCTGCGTGCTTTATTAATAAGAACAATTAACAGAGGAGGACAAGAGGACATAGATAAGTCGGGGAGGCCACTTGGGATTCTGGGATATGTGACACCGATGAGATGAGGACTTAGTTGTTCAGAGGTGTAGCTGGGGGACAGCCTTAGGTGTGACACTGCTGTATGCTTAAAGGCCAGTCTGCTGTACAGGCCGCTGCTGGCATGGGAAACAAGGAGCTGGGCTCTGCGTCCCAGCGTCAGCACTCTTCAGGCTGATGGGTGGTTTTGGCTTTTCTTCCTAATGTTAGAGACTTTTGCCATCTTCTTTTCAACAGTCACAGTCAGTTGCTGATGAATGAGGGGCCCCTGGTCTTCATGCCATGCCTTCCATAACCAGCCTAGCTCGCATTCATTGAGACTTCGTCATGGACCACTCTGTGCTAAGTGCTTTGGTTTTCACCCGTAGAGCACATGTGTGAGAGTCCTGTTCTGCAAAGCAAAGAGCCAAGCAGTCTAGTTCCAGCTGTACCGCTTTCTCTGTGGTCTGTCCCAGAGAATTTGTTGCCCATTGAAGCCAATGATAATGCCTTCCTTTCTTGACACATGCAAATCTTTCCACACATCTGTCTATTCCTTCTGATTTTAAGGGGGGGGCAATATTGTCATATAAGACATGTCTTGTTTACTGTGCTCTGGATGTCATCTGCCTACAACCTTCTGGTTGAGGAGTAGGTGGAGAAGAAGCCTTACTCCATTTCTCATCTCTCCACTGCTTCTGCTTTTGCTGTCTCCCCACTACTGGATTCTTTCCTTGGGATGTGTACACATTACCTTTCTCTCATCACCACTAAGAAGCTTTCCTGATACACTCTGCTTCCCCTTTTCCCATCTCTTATTTCTTTTCCTTGCAACAGATAAACTCACAATCTCTTAGTCATGTCTGAGAAAGGTCTCTAGGAGAAGGCCATACCCTCATGTGGATACGCTTTCTGTCTCTCTGCATTAGAAAATGCATGCCTATATTCTTCTTTGTCCTTTGTCTTCTTTTTTGAGCCAGTCTCTTCCTCTTAACCTTCATGATTAAGGCTACACCGGTATATCACAATATCTTTACTAGCATTTCCAATTCTGCTTTACCATGCTGCCTACTCCTGGATTCTCCTCAGTGTCATAGTGGCTGCTATGTCTATTCCCAGTTGTCAACTTGACTACATCTGGAATGAACTACAATCCAGAAATGGAGAGCACACCTGGGGTCCAGATCTTGAGGCTGGAAGACACAGGCTTCTGACCTGGATCATGAAGCATAGTGGCCATGAAAAGCTTAGGCCCAGGCATGTCTTTAATCTCAGAAGACAGAGGCAAGCAGATCTCTGAGTTCAAGGCCAGCCTGGGACAGAGCAAGTTCCAAGTAACTGAACAGTTTAGGTTCAGGTATGATGGTACACACCTCTAATCTGAGCCACACCTTCTGCTGGAGGCCTACATAAAGACAAGGGAAGAAGGAAGACTCACTCTTCTTTGCCTGCTTGCACTTACTGGCCAACACAACTGCTGGAACCTACTTCTTCAGGGTTCCGGCTTATACAGAAGATCAGCTGAAACAACTAGCCTCGTGGGACTGGGCAACTATTTGATTCTTGTACTCCCCATTTACAGGTGCCTGTTGTTGGGTTAGTTGGACTGCATACTGTAAGTCATTTTAACAATTTCTCTTAATATAGAGAGACATCCCATATGTTTTGTGACTCTAGAGAACCCTAATACCGCCAATGCAGTCTCTAGGGCTTAAGAGCGTCCCTCAGGTCCTGTATGGAGCTAATTCTCTACCCGTAGCCTTATCTTAACCTCTTCTCAGTCTGCCTTTCTTGGTTCTCCTGTTCTAGATGCTCTCTGTGACTCAGTGTGCTCTGACCCCTCCCCCACTTTGATGATGTCACGTCCTAGTCCCTCTGCAGGGATGTTCCTTTCTCCTCTTTCACAATCGCTCCTTTGGGTGCACTTCAACAATTTGGACATCTGTTTGTTTTTTTTTTTTATCATTCCAGCCACCTTCATGGTTCAATTGGATAATCACCCCTTTAACATGGACATTTAAAAGAGAATGAGAAAAAAAGGGAAAGCATTTTTGAAATGCACAGGCCCGCCCCACAATGGGAGGATGCATGCAGGCTCAACCCACAATGGGAGGATGTGTGCTAACCAACATATTTTCTTCCTTCAGAGGAGGAAGACTTACTTAGAATTGTTCAGAACTGTCTCTGCCTTGTGGCTCCTTATCTTTCCAAAAACAAAGAGAACTTTCTAGATCCAAAGAACAACTTTTCATTGCTCTCTCCTCCCTAGGCAGTATACAATAATTAGAATAAGAAGATTTCTTTCTCATAGTCTTACTTTCTTTTAAAGATCCAGATAGAAGAGAGAGTGTTGATATGGACAACTAGGGCTCCATCACTTTTAAGGATCATAGAGAATATGCCTCAGAGTTATCTCATGAAAGGTCAAGGAGGCTGAGGCATTTACCTACCCACCCACCCACCCACCCACCCACCATCATTCCACTGACTGGCTTATACCCACCCCCTGCTCCTAAGCTGTACCTGTGCTTGGGCTGAGTTAGCTTCTCTTTGTTGCAGTAATATCAAAGCAATAGAAAAACAAAGCATGTCTAGGATGAAAACTTCAGCGAGTAAGGTAGCGAGGATGAGTTCATCATAAAAACTGTCTAGGATAGAAACCCAGTGTCAAAGGGACACACTGTAGAAAGCTGTTAAGTGCATGGTATAAACAAAATGTTGGAATGGGTCTCTTCATGCTTGACTAGCTGGAGCTGACCATGTGACAGATGTCAGAAGATCAAAGGCAGCATGAGGGAGATCAGATCGCCCCTTGCAGTGGAAATTAGGAAGAACCTGCACCATTGCTCTTAGAACCCCTCATCCATGGACAGAGGGCTGAGAGAGGGAAATTGAGAAAAATTGGATATAACCATTACTTTGGAAGTTTGCCCTGCAGAACCCTTAAGACGGGCTCAGGAAAGTTAAAGTTGATTATGGACTATAAGGTCTGGTTCCCACTTAGGGAGCCAAGAGCATTGAAGCTGTGCTGTAGACCCTGGAATCTGTCAGGGGAGTGATAGTTATAGTAGCCAACCACTGAGACATGGCCTGCTTGGTTACCCAGAGACCTCTGTAATAGAAGCATGTGAAGGGGTGTGTGTGTGCGTGCATGTGTGTGTATTCTCTGTTTTCTCTGTTTGTGCAGGGAGGTATGTTCCAGATGTATAGGAATGGAGGAAGGGATTATAAAGGACTATCCAAAATAGAGATGCCTTAACCTGCAAAATGCAACAGAAAATAGTTCCTTTCAACCATCTCCCAGGACACAGAGTACAAAGTCATGCATCCAGATAAGAACAGTTTATCACACATGTCCCCACTCCCCCCTCTTTCTGGAGAGGGGAATATGAGCTGTGGGAGACATTTCTGGGAGCATCAAAGAGGAAAGGGCAGGGGTGGGGAGCTGAGGGATGAGTGGTACAGAGACCTCCCTGACCCATGCTAATGGGGAGAGATTATTTCATTGTAAGTTAGGTTTGGAGTTTCAATTTCTCACATGGGATAAGAACTTGTCATTTCTGAGCTGAGACCAGAGACCAAGGGCAACGTTCTCACCCAGAGCAGTAGCAGACTGGAGAAGGGAACAAGATTAAAGGGGCAGCGGGAGAGGAAAAGGGAGCTACGTTCGGATCACAGTCCATGAACTGAAGAAACAATTCTTTGAAAATTACCTTGAGAAGCAACTCTGTCCACACTGGACTGGAAGAGCTCAGTGAGGAATAGAGGTAGCAAGTATTTTACTCTTTCCAAAAATGTAGTGGACTGCTTATATTTATGGAGGCAGGTTCAATAAATGTGAGCTCAGACGTCTCTGTCTGTCAGCATGCTCACTGTAGCAGCAATAGAGGTGGTCTCTTGCTCTCCCTTTAAGAGACAACTTTTTTCATCTGCAAGGATGAGCTGACAGCCTCTAGCTGCAACCCCTGCAACCCCCCCACCCCCCGTGGTTCACCACTTCCAGGGCAGCTCCAGCCAAGAACTGCACACACCATGCGCACCGGCATCTGACACTCTTGCAGAAGAGCTAGCTCTTGGGCAATCCTGCCCAACAGAGGGTCCTCTACTGGGTGACACTGCCAGAGCTCCCATTAAGCTAGTCAACTGAGACACCTACATCATGGTACCATACTCTCTCAACTTGGTCCTGCCTTCTCCATTATCTTCCATGGGCATTTTCTGTCCCATGAAGCCTCCAGCATTTGCATTCCTTAAACCCTAAACTGTATATATGACCTTTTTACTTTTTAATATTTAATTTTATTTCTAATTTTGTGTAGTTAATTTTCAAAAGCTGGTAAACATTTGTATATGTTTATCATGTACAGCATATTGCATTGAAATATGTGTATATGGGGCTGAGGAGATGGCTCTGATGTTAAGGGCACTGGTTGCTCTTCCAGAGGACCCAGGTTCAATTCCTAGCACCTACGTGGTAACTCACAACTGTCTGCAACTCCAGTTCCAGGGAATCCAACACCCTTACACATGTGGGCAAAACACCAATGCACATAAAATAAAAACAAAGAAAAATTTAAAAAGAAATATGTGTATTTGTGTGTGTATAGTAGAATGACTAAATCAAGTTAATTAACACACGTTTTAACTGTCTCAAATCATTTTCTTTTTGTATCCAAACACTTAAAATCTGTTACTGGTAATTTCTGAGAATATTCTATGTTGTCATTAACTGTAGTACAGTAGCTCTGTTGAATTTGTTCCTTCTGTCCAACTGAAACTTTGTGTCCAATGACCACTCTCTCCCCATTGGACCCCATCTCCAAGTTCTGGAAGCAACCACTCTACTTCTGTAAGTTCCATTTTTAAAGATCCTGCATCCTGTGGCATTTGACTTTCTGTGCCTGGTGTGTTCTACTTAGCATAATACATCCAGGTTCGTCTCTGTTCCTGCAAATGGGTTTCTTTCTATTTCTAAGGTCAAATAGTATTCCATCATGTGTATGTCCCACATTTGCTCCATCCATCCATCCATCCATCCATCCATCCATCCATCCATCCATCCACTGATGGATACTGGGGTTGTTTCTGTCTCTTGGCTACCATGACCAATGCCCCATTACACACCGGACTGCAGTAGAACTTCAACATATTGGTTTCATTACCCGTGGATACAGACTAAGTGAAGGAGTTGCTGGATCTAATTACTTCTTTTTTTTTTTTTTAAAGATTTATTTATTTTATTTATGAGTACACTGTAGCTGTCTTCAGACACACCAGAAGAGGGCATCAAATCTCATTACAGATGGTTGTGAGCCACCATGTGGTTGCTGGGATTTGAACTCAGGACCTCTGGAAGAGCAGTCAGTGCTCTCAACCACTGAGCCATCTCTCCAGCCCCCTAATTACTTCTTAAATAGACAGGAAGACCAGTTTTTAAAACTTTCCTGTTCAAGTTAAAACCTGACCTATATTTATAGAAAATCCAAGTCAAAGAGGCTCAGTACTTATAATTTGAAGTGTAAGAAGCATCACTTTCTCTTCTTACTTTTGCAGACCTTTCTCACTCCTGAGGATTTAGTATCAGTATCTTTTCTGAGTTTTCCTCATTCTTCCTGATATCAACTTTGCTTGTTGGAGGCTCTTTCATTTTCTTTTTCCTTCCTTCTTTTTTGGTTATAAAATACCATTCTTGCTTCCTTAACACAACACAGGACTTGTTGAATTGAGCATTGGTTGAAACTTAAAGGCTATCCAGTTTGGAGATCCATCTGGTATTGTAAATGATATAGAACATCCAAACCAGTGTCTGTCCAGCCTTAGCTTGAATAAAGGGGATGAAAACTACTTAGTATAACCCACTGCACCCTTACAGCGAAAGCTAAGGTTTTCTGTTCCTTTTTCTTCCTTCCTTCTTTCCTTACCACTTTCCTCTCTCTCTCTCTCTCTCTCTCTCTCTCTCTCTCTCTCTCTCTCTCTCTCTCTCTCTCTCTGTGTGTGTGTGTGTGTGTGTGTGTGTGTGTTTGCAGGTCAGAGGGGTATCACATCACCTGAAGCTGGAGTTACAGGCAGTTGGAAGCTACCTGATGTGGATTCTAGGAATCAAATTTGGGTTCTCTGCAAGAACAGAATGTGCTCTTAAACACTGAGCCATTTCTCCTACCCAAGGTTCTTTCTTTTTTACCTTTTTTTTTTTAACTATTAGTATATGTTCTACAAAATAATGGGCTTCCTGTAATACTTTCATATGTGTGTGTGTAACATACTTTGTATTTACTCTCTATTTTCTTTCCTTGTCTCTGCCCCGGTCTCTCTTTCCTATTCTTATGTACTCTTCCTCTCACTTGCATATTTTCAAAAATCTGGACTCTGCATATGAGAAAAAATGGTTTGTTTGGCATGATTAACTCTCGTTCCATTTTCATTCTTATTAATGGTATAACTTCATTGTTCATAGCTGAATAAAATTTATGGTGTAAACACATCATATCTGCTTTATCTATTCACCTATTGTTGGGCACTTAGACTGATTCCATGACAGCTACTGTGAATACAGTTGCAGTAAGTGTGAATGTGCAGGATTGCTGCATTTTTCTGACTTAGATTCTTTTAAGTATATTGCCCAGGAATGGTAGAGCCAGATCATATGATAGTTCTGTTTTTAGCTTTTTTTTTTTTTTAAAGAACCACTGTACTGATTTCCATATTGACTCAAATTAATTTACATCCCCACTAGTTTTAGTTCTGGTTTCATTTCTGTTATTGTGATAAAATATCCTAACAAAAAGAAACTTAGAGGAAAAACTTTTTTTTTTTTTGGCTCAGGGTTACAGTCCGTCCAAACAGGGAGAACAGCATCAGGAGCCTGAGACGGTCACATCAGATCAGGAGCCTGAGACGGTCACATCAGATTAACAAGAACAGAGAGAAACATACGTGGCTGATCATATTACACATGCAGTCAAGAGCAGAGAGGAGATTAACACATGCACGCTTGCTTCTTTGCTTGTGCTTACTTCTTATACAGTTCAGGACCTCTGCCTAGGGAATGGTGATGCCTACAGTGGGCTGGACTTTCATATGTCAATCAACCCCCAGAGACATACCCACAAGCTAACTCAGTGTAGACCATCCCTCGTTGAGACTCTTTCCCAAGTGATTCTATGTTGTATCAACTAGGTATGTAAAGCTAACCATCCATCATACTACCAACATAGGACAAGGGCTCCGTTTCTGGGAAATGTTTTTCTTACTTTAATTCTGTATAATCTCTTCTCAAATCTGATTTTCTCTATATCATCAATCAACATTGATCATCTGAATGATTTAAAATCTTTCCATTGTATTAGCAACTCAAACTCTTCTTTAAGTTATTTTTTAAAGTTATTTATTTTTTATTTGTATGAGTACACTGCAGCTGTCTTCAGACACACACTAGATGAGTGCACTGGATCCCATTACAGATGGTTGTGGGCCACTGTGTGGTTGCTGGGAATTGAACTCAGGACCTCTGGCAGAGCAGTCAGTGCTCTTAACCGCTGAGCCATCTCTCCAACTCCCAGCCATCTCTTCAACCCTCTAAATTATTGTTGTTGTTATTATTGTTGTTTTCTTTTTGAGACAGTGTCTCACTATGTAGCCCTGACTGGTCTGGAACTCAGAGCAATCCACCTGCCTCTGCCTTCTGAGTGTTGGTATTAAAGGGTTTGTGCCACTATTCTTGTCCTGGAACAGTATTTTAAAAGAATCAGCCTTTTCTTGCTGCCCAGTGAGGGGTCTATATGATGTCCCTCTCAATTCACACCACAATTTAAAAAGAAATCCACAAGTGTCCTGAGCCCTTGATATCCTGCCAGAGGAGAAGGAGGATGTCGTCAAATTCCTTGCAGTAGGAACCCACTTAGGTGACACCAACCTTGCCTTCCAGATGCAGCAGTCAAAAGACAAAGTTATGGTATTTACACTAAAAAAACAAAACAAAACAAAACCTGAGGAGGACCTGGGAGATGCTGCTACTGACACTCCAGCCATCACTGGTGTTGAGAACCCTGCTGATGTCAACCTCATCTCCTCCAGGAACTCCTGCGGCCAGCTAGATGTGCTGACATTTGCTCCTGCCTCTGGAGGCAGTGGACTTTCATTACTCAGGTCTAAGAGGACTTTAGGGAGTGATAGCTTCTGCTGGTCACCAATCCCAGAGCTGAGCCTTAGCCCCTTATAAAGGTGTCTTATGTCAATCCATCTACTGTTGCTCTGTGTAACACAAATTCTTCTCAGTACTGTTGAAATTGCCATTGCACGCAACAAGGGTACTTGGTGGATGCTGGCTTGGGAACTTCTGCACACATGCGTTACCATCTCTGGGGAGCACCCACGGTTCTCATCTGGTCATGCCTAATCTCTTCTCCTGAAGGGAGCCTGAAGAGATGAAGAAGGAAAAACAAGTGTAGCTGAAAAGGTTGTGACTAAGAAAAACTGTCAGGGTGAAAGGACTATATCTGCTCTTGAGTTCACTGCTCCCTGATTGAGGTGGCAGACTGGTCTGGAGGTTTGGAGGTGTCTTCTGTGGCCAATCAGCAGTTCCTATGTTCAGACACTCCTGGGGACTAGTCTGCACCACTCCCTGCTCAGGCCACTGAATCAGATGTCGCTACCACTGAGTGGTCAAAACTGTTTGCAGTCACTAGGCAAAGCAGAAAGGTGGATGAAGACAGCTTTTGTTTGTTTGTTTGTTTGTTTGTTTTTAGAGATCAGTCCCCCGTTCTCAAATAGCATCACAAATGGGAATACGAATAGCTTTAAGTAGAAGACTTCCCACACTCATCTTCTCTAATGCTGTAAGATGCATTTAGCAGGGGCCAGGAACAGCGAAACATACAGAGGAAATAAAAGACTTTCTCAGGGGAGATAAAGATCACAGCCACATAGAAAATACTGAAGGGGTGGGGGAGAGTGTTCTGAGGGCTGACAGCTGGCTAGCGCATGCATATGTGATTTCTGTGGGATCTGGGCATGCAGATGGCCGGAGACAGAAAAGCCAAAGTCTGTACTAGGAAGTGAGATTTGGGCTGAGTTTGGGGGATGGGCGATCTGAGACAGTGGATACATCATCTGACAGACTGCGGAGAGACGTCTTTCCATGAGGGCCAGGGAGGAGCTTAATGTGTACAGAGGAAGTTGGAGCGAGAATTATTTCCCTCTTTGCTTCCTGACAGTGTCAACCAGCCATTCTGTCTCTATGAACCCCTTACCAGCTTGTATTTCCACAGCCTAGGTAGCTGACCAAGTTACTCTTCTCAGGCAGGAGCGGCCGAGATGGGAGCCCTTCTGTGGGCACTCCTGCTGCTGCTTCAGGAAGGTGAGTGGCTACCTGCTCCCGTGTTAAGACTGTCTTTATACCCCTCTGCTCTACTTGGCCTTAGGCTAGCAAGACCCTTCCTTTAGGGATGAATGTGTCAGCCCTTCTGTTGATGGGCACCAAAGTTGATTGTGAATTGCTCTGCAATAAACATGGGTGTGCAAGTATCACTGTTGTATGTTGATGTGGCTTGTGCTGGGTACATACCTAGAAGTGATATAGCTAAATCCCAAGCTAGTTTGGGGGGACTTCTACTCTGATCTCCAAGGAATGGGTTATGGTCTCTGAGGAGGATGAGAGAGGATATCTGGGAGACATGCATGGGGTTGCAGTTCCAGGAGGACAAGAAAGAAGGAAAATAGTGAAGAGATAAACGGGGACTATCCCCGATCAACTCAGGTGCAGTGAAAATCTAGAACGACAAGAGGTAGCTAGAGTCGTCCGATGTATGGAACTAGAGAAGGTGCTCAGGTGAGGATGAGCCGTTAACTAGTTACCCAAGTATGAGTTACCTGTTAACTAGCTGCAGCCTCCAAGAGATATCGGCCAGGCTATTTGGATCTCTTTTTTAGCCAAAGGGTTTTCTGGAGATGATGAGGACCCTGAGGAAGTAGTTGCTGTCCTTCAAGAGTCTATCAACCTCTCTCTGGAAATACCATCCAATGAAGAAATTAATAACATCACCTGGTTCTCTCAAAAAATACTTGCCATCGTAACGCCAGGCAAAGAGGGACAGCCAATTGTCATCATGGCAATGGATCTTCGCTACCGGGGCAGAGTGAGCATCCCAGAGGCCAGCTACTCCCTGCGTATTAGCAATGTGACCTGGGAGGACTCAGGGCTTTACGAAGCCCAAGTCAACTTGAAGACGCCCCAGCTCCATATCACGAAGTCTTACAATCTCCGTGTCTACCGTGAGTTTAGACTCCCTTTATTCTGGCTTTCCTGAGTTTGGTGTGGAAGCCCGGGAGCTGAGGTAAGCCTTAAGAGGCTGAAACTGAAAGGCAGACTACTTGTAGTGTGGTCTGTTCCAGTGCCTGAGCTTCAGCCACAGGGAGAATGAACAGGAACAAAGAGGCACTGGACTTTGAGGCTGTTTCCATGGAGGCGCCCAAAGCAGTAGGAAAGATAAAGATGGTGTGTAGAGCCTCGGAGGGCTCTTTCTCACCAAGGAGATGGCTCTAGATAAACAGCTCTCGAGGCCTTCATCCCCCTGAGTAGTTTGAGGACTAATAGACATTTCTTTCCTACTTGAAACAAAATTTCTTCTCCACCTGCCACATTGAAGCTACTTTGGGTCTTGAAGAGATGGTTACAATGTAAATGTCTTTGGGGGGGGGCGAGTAACAGTATTCTGTGCAGTCATTGAGGTAGAAGAGGTTTTGAAGGTAAGAGGGTGTAAAACTAAGAGAGTGATGTTAGAAGGTGCCAGGGATGGACATCTGTCTCAGGAGATCCTCTGGGACCCTGCAACCACAAGTTATATGGTTGTTTTATTTGGTTTTGCTTATTTATTGTTTGAGTAAAGGGCCTCTCAAAATAGCAAGAATACCCAAGGCTTGAGAAACTAGGAAAACAGACCCAACTCCAGAATGTTCAATGGGTCTATTTTCTTCTCTTTTAGGGCGGCTGTCGAAGCCCCACATCACTGTGAACTCTAACATCTCAGAGGAAGGTGCCTGTAATATATCTCTGATGTGCTCCGTAGAGAGAGCAGGCATGGACGTGACCTACATCTGGCTTTCCTCACAGGACAGCACTAACATATCCCATGAAGGCTCTGTCCTCAGTACATCCTGGAGGCCTGGTGTCAAAACTCTTTTCTATACTTGCAGGGTCAGCAACCCCGTCAGCAGCATCAATTCCCGTCACATCTCTGTTGGGTCCTTCTGTGCAGGTACCAGAGCCCAAGACAACATTCCTGAGCCTGTGCAAGTCCTATGCCTTGGAACACTACCTCTTTCCCTCCACCATGCCTGTGACTCTTTTTAAGGAACATAACTAGGATTCTAAAACATAACACTCTCCTGCAGATGCTTGCCACCGGATCAGAGTGGCTCAAATTTGTCAATTGCTCTGGATTTCCAGAGGACTCTTCTGCACTTGGCTTGAGATTGATAGCTAGATTTCAGTCCCTGAGTTTCTGCGCACAGAATAGGTGTTTCTAGAGTCATTTGCTACAAGATGTGAGCTGATTATTAACCCAAGAGCCTTTCTGAGAAACTCTAGGTAGACGTCTGCCCACTAAAATTACCAGTCTTCTACTGAACTACTTTCCTTTCTTCCTATTCCAGATCCTGGATATCCAGAGAAGCCTTCAATGCTCTGCTTCCTGGTCAAGAGCTTGGTCTTTCTCTTACTCTTGGTAATTCTAGCTGTGGGACTCTACATCTACCGAGCCCAGAAAAACTATGAGATGCCAAGGGTGAGGAAACTCAAGAGAAACCGAATCAAACTGAGGAAGAAAGGGAAGTCTGGCCCTACTCCAGTCTGATTGGCTTTTGGGGTCCTCTTCTGAGCTTTGTTTTGGTCTCTAGGGAAATTCTTTGGGGGACTGGTGGGAGAGGGGATCAGAGTTGAACATCTAAAAGGACTGTATTCCCTGAAGGACACCATCTGGAAATAAAGTCAAGTCCCTACCCCTATGGAAGAGCTGTGCTTGATGCTTCTGTTTGCACTGGGCAGCCCAGGAAAAATCTGTTTCCCACCCTCACTACCTGTCTAGGCATCTTTACTAAAGTGCATGCCTCTTCTCAGGCTTGCCCTCTGGGTGGGAAAATGAGTCCAAAGACCCCATTAGGATGAAGTGTTTGTTTTTTTCTACATGCATCTAGTTCTCCACCAACCTAAGTCTTATAGTCTCTAAACTACAGTGAGAGGCTTTCTCAGGTAATTGAACTTGTGAGTCCTACACGACAGCAGTTCATTTAGAATTCTGCATAAGTGTTATGTCTAAGACTCTTTGCTTTCCTGTCCTGTCTTTATTCTGGCTGCAAATTTAACTCCTACCCAGTGTACCAAGTCTACATAGACCCTGTCCCACACGAAGGTGGGAGGGGCCCCTGCTCAGTCCTTCTCTGGGTTATAGTTGAGCTTGGTGACCTCTGTTTTCTTCCTGATTCCAGCTGCTCTGAGTCCCGCTGCTCACCTGGTAGAAGTGACAACTTGCTGGATCAATTGCCAAGATCTTGGATTCTTGACTTTCATTCAAGTTTCATACTGTGATGGCGCACATCTTTAATGTCAGCACTTAGGAGGCAGAGGCAGGTAGATCTCTGAGTTCAAGGCCAGCCTGGTCTACAAATTGAGTTCCAGAATAGTCAGGGAGCTACACATAGAAACCCTGCTTAAGTTGATGGGCCTTCTGATTAGAATTTTGGGTCATTATAGAGCTCTTTGCTCTTGCTTTTACTGCAGCTCTAGATCTGACATGCCTATTATATAATTTTCCCCAAATCGGATCTTGTGTATTTTACTTAGGCAGCTGCCAGGGTTCAGGGGAGGAGCAGGTATAAGAGAAGCTACTTAATCAGCAGGACAGGGTGAGTAATAAATAAATTACACCAAGGAGGGAACTGGGTGAGATCTCAGGAGATTTTGGTTTTACTCTGCCACTTTCCCCTGGTCTGGGAAAGTGTTTATCCAACATCCATTGAGCCACAGTTCAGTTCCACAAAAAAACCCACATAATTGAAAGGAAGATATAAGTGTAGCTTCTTGGAGTTCTTATGTTTCCACCAAGTTGGTATGGGCTGGGATCCCTGCAGAGCCTTGGAAGAGGTACCTGAAGGGTAGGAAAAGAGCCACATGGCATGATGCCTTTCTTGTCTTTGAGGAGGATGCTGATCACCAAAGTGTCTTCTAAGAACGTGAAGTCTCTGGTATAGGAAGATGCATCAGGGGGCTCATGGAGAGCAAGGACAAATGGCTTTCATGAAAGCGGGGCACGTGATCTGACTACTAGGGCAATCTAAGAGGAGGCTCTTCAAGGAGTGGGGGACAGCTTTAGAAACCAAGACCAGATGTGCACAAAGAACATCATCCCTGGGTTTCTGTGAAGGAGATGGGATCTCTTGGAGCTTAGGTAGGATGTGTGGAGGTTGAAAAACTAGTCCCCAGTGCACTCCTAAGACTGTAAACTGATACTCTAAGGGCCAGGACTCCTATCTCACTAGAAAGCAGTCCCTGGCCTGAGGCTGGTCATCTGGGCCTCCTTTAGTTCCTGACCAGTTCTGTCTTCAACAAGGGTCTATAGCTTCAACTTCTGTCATAGCAGGTACCACTGCAGGGTAAGGGCCTGCCTGGGAAAACCACCGGGCATCCATTTTTTTTTTTTCCACAGAGGGATGCCCCATGTTTCATGTCTTTTAGGAGCTGGCATACAGAGAAACAAATCGTTCCTGTGTGACAGGGAGGTCCAGGGATCTCCCTGCAGTTGGCAGTATCCCTTCTTATCATAGCCAGTCTGTGAACAGAGAAAGCCCAAAACAGCCTGGAAAAACAGGCTGAAACCTGGAAGCAAGTGAACTGTTGGAAGTCAGGATAGTAGTGCGGCAGTATGTTGTAAGACACACTTACTGGCCATTTGAAATAGGTTAATGCAAACTGCCACCATGCTTCCTGCCATGGTGATAATGGACTAAACCTCTGAACGGTATGCCAGCCCCAGTGAAATACTTTCCTCTATAAGAGTTGCTGTGGTCATGACGTATCTTCACAGCACTGGAAACACTAGCTAAGATGGGGTAGTAGGAAAGACCATGCTTCTGCTGCAGCCTCCTTCCCTCTAGTGTAAGTTCTTACCATGACTCAAAACACCCAGGCACTTACACCTGGAAGAATGGTTCCCTTTCAGGACTTACTAGAGATGAAAGGCCAACCACAGTGCTGGGATCAGATCTGCATGGCCACTATAGGGGGTGGTGTGACAGTGACATAGGTGTGCTTAAAATCTTCCCTAAGGGCCCACTCCCGACCATGATTACAATTTTTACCTGAGTCAGACTGTGGTGAGGACAGTATGTTGCTACCATGGCAGACTTCTGGAGGAACTCACTGGGACACATAGATCTGGACAATGTTGCTTGAGCCTAACGGGAAAGCAAATAGCAAGCCTGCACCCCCACAGCAGAGCCAAGCTGAGTACAGATTTCTGAGGGCAGCTTTATTTCTGCCTGTAGATGAAAAGTCCAAGGGGTGATGATGACGTGGCTGCCGGCACTGAGGAGCGCTTAGGGAGCACCTGTTTTCTAACAGTGAATTCCGCTGGATCTGAACGCGGGTGCTGAATGTGCCTAGGTGGGAAATCTTGGGCAAGTTCCTCCATCTGGTCTGGCCACTGTTTTCTCCCTAATAAAGGGAGTTGCACTCCGCGGGGTTTCAGTGCCGATTACACGAGCAATAAGTAAACCATGTTTCTACCCCAGGGTCTGGCACCCTGCAAGGGTTCAGTGCAGGATCAGATACTCCGTCCGTTCTCTTTCAGTTTTCGCTGTCAGGGTACCTGTCGTTTCCTTCCCCTGGGCTTATTTCTCTAGGTCGTTGGTGCTAGAAGGTCTGGCAGCCCCAATCTAGGAACTCAGTCGTCAGCAAGCTACACACAAGGGAGGGGCCTGGACAAAAGCTGGGAGCTCGCCAAGACAGACAGGTATTTCCAGTCCAGCGAGAGAAAATGAGTGGGGGTGGGGATAAAGATAGAAGAGATCAGATGGGCCCCAGACTTGGGTGGATCCCCAGGGAGGGGGCGGGGAGTCGTGCTTTCCTCCAAGTGATCTTGCTCCTGGCTCAGATTTCAACCTTCGATGTCTCCTTTGTGGCACGCTTGTTCAGAAAGGGGAGAAGGCCACAGGTAGGTTATAAAGGAAGGAGGGCATGCAAGCAGCCTGCAAAGTGGATAGGCTCCTGCGGTCCTAGGTGCACCTATCTGTCTGACCTAGTAGTCCCTCTGTCTCGAGGCGGGAAGCGGCAATCAGCCTTTCCCTGCTTAGTTGTACAGAGCTCCACGAGGGGGCGACCAGAGCCCACGTGCGACCGCGTCCTTCTCTCTCTAAACTACAACTCCCAGGCGGCTCGGGGGTCCCGCCCGCTTTGCTCGGCCTCTGTTGGTTCCAATTGGCCGCCGCGGGAGGGGGGGGGATTGGCGGTCTCCAGGGCGACGGGAGGCGCTCGGGGCATCTAAGGCGGGGAGGCGGGTCCGCCCCCTATTGTGTAGCTGCGAGAGCAGAGCTGTACTGTGCAGAGCAGGTGAGGGTTGGGGTGTCCTGGGGGGTAGAAATGGGGTGCCGACGGGGACAAGGGGGGCCGCGTAGAGTTGAGGGGGGGACGGGGGAAGCGGGAGAGCTCTAGAGAGAAGTGAAATTATCTGGAGGAGCAGAACTAGGGTAGTTCTGGAAGCGAAGTGGAATTACTGATGGGTGAGCGGGGGGTTCCCGAGATCTGGAAGAGTATTAGAGGTAATGTAGGGGGACTTCTTGGCGGGTTCCAAAAGAAAGACGTTCCAGGAGCCAGAGAATGCGAGGGAAAAGAGAATCGTTGTGGTTGACTATCAGAAGTGTATTGTGGGCTGAGCCCGGGAGAATTGGGGGGT
The DNA here is from genome assembly GCF_004785775.1 of Grammomys surdaster. Lineage (NCBI taxonomy): Eukaryota > Metazoa > Chordata > Mammalia > Rodentia > Muridae > Grammomys > Grammomys surdaster. The sequence continues at coordinate 583,879 of NW_021620215.1, read as the reverse complement.
AGGGGATTCCCGGGAGAGCGGGGGGGGGGGGGGTGGGGGGGAAGTGGGAATTCTGGAGGAGGCCAGGCAGAAGTGCTTTTGAAGCGAAGACCTGCTGCAATTGGAGATTAGGTGTGTGAGAAGCTGGAATTTTGCAGACACTGTGAAAAGTGTATGTCTGGGATGGGAGTCCTGGAAGGAGGAAGAGTGCTGGCTGGGAAGACCGGAAGGACCGAGGATGGGTGGGAGGAAGAGTTGGAAGGGTTCCAGGAAAAGTGGGGTAAATTCTGGGGATACCTCGGGCAGCAGGCATTCTTGGTAGAATCACCAAGACTCTTGGTAGAGCCAGAAAAGAATGGCTTCTATATGGTACAATCTGAAGGTTTTCTAGGGAAATCCAGGAGAGCTGACTGAGTGCAGCAGAAGGCAAGGGGATTACCAGGAGTCAGGCATACAGAGATGTTATGCAGAGAGGCAGGGATGATACTGCCCTGTGGAGGGTGTTTTGCAGAGAGTGCTGAATTGTGGGAGGCCGAGAAGAGGGTGGAGGCCGCAGAGCAGAGTCCACTTGGGTTTGCCAGCCCCAGGTCAGGGCTCTTTGGCCCTTTGTGACTGTCTTAGACGCTGAGGTGGTGCTGCAGCTGCTGGGACTGCCTACCCTCCATGCTCCAGGGTTCTTTTTGTGTATCGTAGGGACTCCAAAGCATTTTTGGTTTCTTCCAGATCGTGCCTTTAGGGTTAGGGAAGGAAGGGCCTGGCAAATCCTGGCACCCCCAGGATACTAGAGAGGAGTGTGTGGGAGTAATTAGGGCGAAGCACTAAGTCAGGGTGTCTGGCAGAGGGAAGGTTCTCTGGCAGCATCATGAAGAAAGTGGCTACAGTTGCCAGCCCGGATCTGTCCAGACCTGGAGGATGGGGCCTCCCTCTCCTACCCCCCAGCCTCCAGCAGGTGGGGAAGGCAAGCTCCTCCTCTCCCAAGCCCCTGACTCATTGCCAAAAGCAGTGTGGACAGAGTGGAGACTGTCTCCAGGCTCCAGGGCTCCCCACAGAGAATGGGGAATGGGGTGAGGAATTGGGTGTGGGTGCTCTCTACTGGGTAAGGGGCTAGATTCTATCTTAGATTTGCTCTAGACTAGCTATTTTCTTCTGATCAAGACCAGGAGAGAGAGAGAGAGAGAGAGAGAGAGAGAGAGAGAGAGAGAGAGAG
>NW_021620215.1:515317-582683 GCF_004785775.1 Grammomys surdaster | reverse complement strand
GAGAGAGAGAGAGAGAGAGAGAGAGAGAGAGAGAGAGAGAGAGAGAGAGAGAGAGAGAATGTTATCTGTTGCCTTGTTAATATGAGAAGAAAGGTAAAGGCTGAGGGGCTAGTCCATGATGGCCTTCATCTCAGGACTTTCCTGATACATCCTTTTCCTCTTGTGTGAGAAGCCCCTAGATCTCTTTGCTCACCTTGCTAAGAACATTGTATCACTTGCCAGGCATTCCCAGAATTCCTTTGCTTTTCCTAGGATCCATGTCCTTCCCTGTGCAGCCTCTACCAGACAGCACCCTCATGTTGTCTAGTGTTCCCATCCTAGCTTAGTCTCAGGGCTTCCAGATCTCTGCTTTGGAAGCTAGGGGCGGCTGGGGTAGAGTCTGGCAGGAATGAAGTCCTAGAGTTGATCGACAGCAGTTCGACCCAAAAGAGCCCTCTGCTCTCTGTGCAGGCCCTGCTTTTCCTCTACACCCTCTTGTTTTTCTTCCCTGTGCCTTGCTGTACCAGGGTTTTCTTCTGTACACCTCCTCTGACTGACTCTGCACGTTGCCTTATATTTTGCATTTAGATCTGGTGGCCCTCCAGACTGGAACAGTTCCCTTGGGTGTTGAGTGAGCTAGGCACCAACTGGAAGACGGAGAGCTGAAACTGGTTGCCTGAGGCGGATCAGAACTCAACTGATGCTCTCTGGGTTTGCCGGGCAGCGGACATTCCTCCGGCCCCTCCATCTGGGCTCCTGTGGATAGGAGGGGCCGGGCGAGCAGGCCAGCTGGGCTATGATTTGGTGTCTCCGTCTGACCATCCTCAGCCTGATCATCAGCCAGGGGGCTGACGGTGAGCCAGACCCCAGGGAACCAACAAGTCTGTGTTACCCTGGGATGCCACTGTTCACTAAGGGGTTATTTGTGAGAATTCAAGAGTAGGAGAGGGCTAGGGCTGGCACGGAGAGGTTGGAGTTTTCCCCACTCATTCAAAGTCTCAAGGAAACTTGAGAGTTGGTGATGAAGCCTCCCCTTCCTGCATCTCATTTTGATCCCTTGCTGTTCCCTCGTGCTGCCCACCTCATAGGTCGGAGGAAGCCTGAGGTGGTCTCTGTGGTGGGCCGGGCTGGGGAGAGTGCAGTGCTGGGCTGTGACTTGCTGCCTCCAGCGGGCCGCCCCCCTCTGCATGTCATCGAGTGGCTGCGCTTTGGATTCCTGCTTCCCATCTTCATCCAGTTCGGCCTCTACTCTCCCCGAATTGACCCTGATTACGTGGGTAAGAGTTGTCCTTAGGTGGGAGGGGGAGTGTCTCCAACAAAAGGTGGACTGAGTAGGCTGCTCTGTGCCCTCCCCATCTCATCTCCTGCTCCGCTGCTTAGCAAGCATGGCCCTGCTCCTCAGCTGTGCTCATCCTTGGAGGGGTTCATTTACTTACACGCGGTGCATGCACACGTTAGAGCTTTGCTGCTGCAGCTGTGGATGGCGTGTTGCATGGGAGATGCTGCGGCTGGATTTCAAGTATCCATCCTAACTTGCTAACTGTTCAACCCTCATCTCACGCGACCTTCCAGACTCCATCTTGATCCCCCTGAGATTCCCCACCTGGCTCTATGCTGGTCTCTGGAACTACTATCTGCTACTCTATGTCATTCCCTTCCCTGTCATCCAGAATGCCAGTTTGGAGGTTCCAGGCTTTTAGGGAGTGAGCTAAAGGGACAGCAGAGTGGGTAGGGATGTGGGCTCTTTGAGTATGGGGAGCATAGTCTGAGTCTGAGTCGCAGAGAGCATGGACACAGACCGGGGTTATTGGAGCAGGTTCCAGCTCAGTTCCCCAAAGGTCTAGGCATAGATAGGTTGGCTGGCTCTCTGCTTCCAGAGGCTACAGTAGAGGCATACTGTATGGGTCTCCCTGGGGTCTTCTACTGCACCCCAGCTTGTTCTTAACCCTGGATGGAGCCTTACTCTGAGTGACTTACTATAAAGTCTCAGAGGGCCTGCAGGAGGCCCTAAGGATGATTTTGGGCTGCTGGGCAAGAAAGAGACTTGGTGCTTCATTTTCAGAAGTGAAACCCAGAAAAGGCCACCTGGGAAGATGTTGTTGGGGTACCTTTTCTGCCTTTGGTTTGAATCCTGAGGGAAATCTTGGGATTGGCTGGGCTATTGTCACTGGCTGGCTGAGCTGAGAGAGGAGGAGGTCCTGGCAGGTGCCTGCCTGCAAGAGAGAGTTTATTTTCAAACTGGGGGCAGTTATTGGCAAAGAGCCTAGTTGGGAGTGTGTATGTCTACACAAGCCCTGGGGACTTGATGAAAGTGGGCCCCAATTAGCACAAATAGAGAGAATTGGTACAGGCACAGCCGGCCTTCCTGTCTGTGCTTGCCTGTGCCCAGGGGGCTTTGGCTGCAGGACTGAGGATGGACAAATTCAAATTATTGCCAGGCTGAGGCAAGGAGGGGGGTGGGTAGTGGAGGAGAGGTGGAAGAGCTTTCCTTTAGACCACCTGGGAGATGTGGGGCTCTGCCTTTGCTCCAGCAGCAGTCGGCTTTTCTCTTGAGCTCTGGGCAGAGAAGCCAAGAGATGGCTAACTCCCCTGTCTACCTGTGGATTTCTCTAGCCTGCAAGCCTTTGTGCCCCCTCCCCACCCCCACTTCTAGACTTTGCTCCCATTCTTGCCCCTGAGTGGCCTATAGCTCCTGAGCAGCCACAGGAGTCCTGCTTTGGTGAAGACCCCAGAGGGAGGCCGTTGAGCCCATTAACCCTTTATTGCCTCACAGTTCAGAAGGGGCCTCTCAGCCTTTGTGCAGGGGACTCATAATTGCAGTTGCTAAGCAACAGGAGGTGGAGGTTGCTGCGGACAATGCTGTTCTGTCATAAACCCTGTGGGCAAGTGGAGGGGAGATGGCCTGGGACTGCCATGAGGCTGGTGGCCTAGAATCTGCAGGGAATCATGAGAGAGCATAGCTCTGGGAACCACATTGAAGGCAAAGCTGGTTTTAGGGGCTCTAGAAGCTATGGGGCAGAGGATCCTACACGTGGTAAAAGGCAATATAAAAAGATTTAGGCCTAATAGATTAAGTAAGCCACTGTATTTAAAGCATTTAACATAGCACTTGGGTGGTGTGAAAGAAACTGGGGAGAGGCGGTGTCTGAATCTGTGAGACTGGCTCTTGGCCCTCGACTTTTGGGCTGTTTCTTGGGAGTTTCAGGGATGTCCCAGCAGAGCAGATAGACTTGTACTTTATAACTGCACTAAGTTTCTTAGTTGCGTGATGAATCACCTCTGATTGTCCATCTAGAGCAGCCAAGCACACTCTAACAATCTCCCCTTTCTGCCTTTGATCCTTCCAATCTGTCTGCCTCACTTCATCATCCCAGAATGCCTCCTTGTGCCCCTGGCTTCATAGTGCAGCATGTGGGCACAGTCACGATTTGAACTTCTGTGTGAATGCACACTTGTCTGTGTCCATGCTTAAATTTAGTGTGGGCTTCTTGCCTTTTCAGAGCCCAAGAGAGCAGACTCTCCTTGTCAGATGCCGCACAGAGGCAGATCTGAAGTCTCTTAGGTTTGGCCTTGCAGGTGGAGGGCAGCTCTATAGGAGGTGTGCCCAGGACACAGGAAGCCATAGGATTGCCACTCTGGTCACCTTGTTTTGAAACATTGCAGCTTTTCTGGACCTCCTAGGGAAGACAGTTTGTACAACATGCTGCCCTGAATATTCTGGGTAATGGGCATGGGATTGTTAGCCATTAGCTGGTAACATTTCTTGAATGAAATAAGAGATTGTGCTCAATGCCCTGAACGTCACTTGATTCTAATGCCAGCGTTCAGTGGAAAGTGCTCTGGCTTGGTAGACCTGGCTTGATCTGCTAATAGCTATGCAATTTTAGAAAGAAGTTTAATGTTAGTTCCTTCATCAGTGATGGATTTTTGGGAGGATTAAAGACAGTGACAAGGTCTAATATTACATAGGTCATATTCAGTGCTCAACCTTTCTGTCTTCACCCTGGAGCTCAGAGATCACCATGGTCTATCGTGTGGGACTTGGAGGAAGCTGCCTTCTGGGGTCTGCTCAGCTCAGTAGCCTGGCAGAACAAGGTGAACGAGGAATCCTGCAGGCTTGAGGAAGGGTATTATGTTAAATATTTACCTGCTTGGCCCATTCTTATCTCCTGGGTGGAGATTACACACCGAGACCTATAAGCAGGTCCACCCATTCTCAAGAAGCCACACCTCAGGACCAAATGTTAGAAGAAAAAAAGGCCACTAAGCTTAGTAGCTACCCTAGATCTATGACTCTCATCTTTCTAGTGGCATCAAGGGGCACACAGGCTAAGTTTCTACTTCAGATAGGCCACCCTAGAAGTAGAGTGGAAACAACTTGGAGGAGTGGGTGGTACCCAGGATTGCTGCTGTCACTATCAAGGGAGGCCTAGGATAGGCAGGATGCTGAATAGGTACATCATCTGGGTGCTACATTTGCCTGTCCTGTGAATTTTAGAAAATACCATTCGTTCACAGCAAAAGTCAAAGTGAGGATGGGCAACTGCTAAGTGTAGGGGGTACAGAGCCACTGGATAGCCCAGGTGAGAGACGCTGCAGGGCTTCATGGTAGAAGATGGCAGAGAGGGAAATACTAATACTTAGAAGGTGGAATCTGAAAGATGTAATGAGTAAGTAAGTGGCAGACAGTAATAGGAATCCAGGTTGTGCCTGGCTCCCCATAGGGCAGCCTGGTGCATGGTGGTTGGTACGGTTCACTGATGTCGAAGAAGAAACAGAGGATTCGTTACTGAATGAGGGGTGGGGCCCAGATTGAGTGTAGGCTTCTGATTTCGAAGATCCATCTTACCTATTTGTGTAACAGCCTTTATGCGAGCCTCCAGTGATGCCAGGTGCTATGCACCTCCTCTGCATCATCTCTTGCCTCCCGCTGCATCCCAGTTTCTCCCTCTCTCATTTTGACTGAGGAAACTGAAATTGACAGGCTGAGTAACTTGCCCAAAGGAGCGTGCGGCTGAGCTGGACTTGCACCTGAGTACTTTGGGCTGCCAAGCGTGTGCCTTGCTCATATAGACTGCACTGCTAGGGGTGTTTCAGGCCGTCAGGGTGCCGGGTTCCCTTAGAGGAGGTCCTGAGGGACTGGGTGAGCACGTCTCAGTCAGCTCAGTGGTGTGCTGTGGATGCTGAGCTGGTGGGAACGAAGGCTCTTTTTGTGCTGTGGTGTGTGGCTTTGTGGGGCTGCATGTGGTCATAGCTGGGGCGTAGAGGGGCTGGGCTGGGCTGGGGAGGCTGCTGACGCGGCTGCCTGCCTGGGTCGGACTCTGGCCACTCTAAGGCGCTTAGGCCGCTGATAATAGCTCTGGGAGATTATAGGCTTTGGTAGATGAGGTACGGGTCCCTGGGAGGGCCCCAAACACTGCTAGAGATTTCAGGGACAGAGTCCTCTAAAAGCAGAAATATCCCTAGAGAACGTATATCTTGGTCTTATAAAGTACCTCAGGAATGGTGAATCTTGTAGGAGACCAAATGCTGGCTCTTCATTCCTTCTAAGAGTCTGGGATAATACAGTGTATTTCAGTGCAACATTTGGTCCACTCAACAAGCCTTGAGTTTTTCTGGTCTGCTTTGGCTCTCAGCTATTGAGAGGCAGGAACAGTCAGAAACATTGAGCATAGCAATCTTCCCCCAATGATCTCAATTCCTCTGTTCCTCTGGAGACCTTCAACCTCTGGGAACTGCCTGTGTGGCCAGGACTGGGAGGCTTTTGTAGAGTCCATTCAGCACCCTTGACTCAGGACTTCCCTCCTCGCAGGACGAGTCCGACTGCAGACAGGAGCGTCTCTCGAGATTGAGAGGCTCCGAGTGGAAGACCAGGGTTGGTACGAATGCCGAGTGCTCTTCCTGGACCAGCACAGCCCTGAGCAGGATTTTGCCAACGGCTCCTGGGTGCACCTGACAGTCAATTGTATGAAGCTGGGGAAGCTGGTGATGGGGGGAGGAGAATGCTGGGACCCTGGCAGTGAAGGGAGTGAGCGAGTTCTGTGCATGCCCTACCCATCCTGGCATTGGCTCACCATGCTTGTTCATTTACTGCCTGCCTCTTACCTCTGCCCTCCTTCACACCCTCAGTTCTTCAGATAAAATCCAATCACCCCACAGGCTCTGAGTCAGGAACTTTCACTCCTTGGTCAAGGTCATGGCTAAGGTGTATTGGGCCCTGAATGATGCATCTCACCCCTGCACAGTACTTTTCATCTAGGGTCTTGTTTCTCCCTCTCCACTAAAAGGGAGGCAGTAGTAACCGTTCCCATTCCATAGGTGAGACTGAGGCAGAGCTTCAGGTACAGGGAGCTTGTGATGAGTCTAAGACCCGCTCCCTCTGATTCCCAGACTTCCCTGGGCACTTGGCGCACCCCCTAATTCCGGGTATACAGACTGTGTTTAGCGTGTGCCAGTGTTGGGGTGGTCCTGCCAGACAGGTGACCCTTGGCTAGTATCCCCGTGTACCCGGGCAGGCTCCATCTCTTAGAGGAGTTCTCCCTGGCTTTTGAACTCTGCTTTGTGGGATCATAGCCTTTTTGGCAGCCCCTGATGCCTCTTTCCCTTGCAGCTCCCCCTCAGTTCCAGGAGACGCCTCCCTTAGTATTGGAAGTGAAGGAACTGGAGGCTGTTACCTTGCGCTGTGTGGCCCGTGGCAGCCCTCAGCCTTATGTGACTTGGAAATTCCGAGGACAAGACCTTGGCAAGGGCCAGGGTCAGGTGCAAGTGAGTGGGTCAGCAGGACTGGGAGAACAAAACGGGAAGGCAGGAGAGGGACAGAAGTCAAGCCCGGAGATGGGTCGGAGGAGGGGCTGTCCATCGGCTCCCCGAGCTTGAGGTGCTGCCTCCCTCTGCTGGCCAGCTCTGGAAGTGCAGAGTCTGAGGCTGACCAAACAGGAAGGGCATTTCCTTAAAGATTCCTTACCTAGGTGCAGAATGGAACACTGTGGATCCGTCGGGCAGAGCGAGGCAGCGCTGGAGACTACACCTGCCAAGCCTCCAGCACCGAGGGCAGCGTCACCCACGCCACCCAGCTGTTGGTGCTAGGTGCTCTTTGGTGGGAGGGCAGAGGAACTGGGCCACCTACAGTAGAAGACATGATCCGTACTAGGGAAGCACACGGAAGATTGGGAGGAGGCTTATGTTTGAACAAGGGGACCCTGTAGGGTGAAAGAAAGATTAAAGAAATGGTCAGTTTAGTGCCCAGCAGTGCATTACAGTGCAAAGGACATGGGTGCTAAGTGTTAGCCCATGAATCATGGGACTCTCTTGAGTCCTGGTTTTGTGATCTCGAAAACGAGGTTCATATCAACCTCTCACAGGACTTTGCCAAGCACAGGAAGCGGTATATAGTGCATGTGTGTTGAACTCTTCCTTTTGGAAGGAGAGGTAAATGAGGCATGTGAGGCAAGTATCCATCTTCATAGAAGCTGTGGGGGAGAACCAGTTAACCGATGACCCACTGGAGTGTCACTCTCCACAATGTACGATGCTGGGTATACAGTTAAGGCTAGAGACCCTGACATGAGGAAGGCTCATCAGGAAGTCTTGCCTCCCTGGGCCCTCTTCCACATACAGTTTTTAAGCAGAAGGAAACAAGGTGAGTAGGCTCACCTGTCATTCCTCATGAAACAAGGCAGACTTGGAAAAGGGAGCCGCCTCTGGAACAGGATGGTTTTTTACTACACGTTCTGATCTGGCTCCTCAAGGCCCTGTCACAACTTGCCCCATTATTACAAAGGGCAGAACCAGGAAGAGGTGTGTAGAAGGGCCCTGAGGGTTCTGGGAAGGTCATGGTCTGAGGATACCTTTCTGCCTTGATACTTCCCACAGGACCACCTGTCATTGTGGTGCCCCCCAACAACAGTACAGTCAATGCCTCCCAGGATGTTTCCTTGGCCTGCCAGGCTGAGGCGTACCCTGCTAACCTCACCTACAGCTGGTTCCAGGATGGTAACAATGTCTTCCACATTAGGTAGGGGACCCTCTTCCTTGGGTAGGGAGGCAGGGGATTGCTGAGTCGTCTCTGAGGGGCTCCTTGTCTGAGGACTAGGTTCTACTTCACATATATCACATTGTAGCCGCTTACAGTCTCGAGTGCGGGTCCTGGTCGATGGAAGCCTGCGGCTACATGCCACACAGCCTGAGGACGCTGGCCACTATACCTGTGTTCCCAGCAATGGCTTTCTGCATCCACCCTCAGCTTCTGCCTATCTCACTGTGCTCTGTAAGTCTGAGCCTCAACTCCATACTCCTTCCACATCCTGCTCCTCCCCACTGAGACAGACCAATGACCTTGTCTCCAACTTGTCTCTGCATTCTTCCAGACCCAGCCCAGGTGACAGTCATGCCTCCTGAGACACCCCTGCCCATTGGCATGCCTGGGGTGATCCGGTGTCCAGTTCGTGCTAATCCCCCACTACTGTTTGTCACCTGGACCAAAGATGGACAGGCCTTGCAGCTGGACAAGGTACAGGCTTGTGACAGGGGAAGGAAGGTCTTGGCTAGATGTTGTGCTTGTCAGAGGGCTGGCTGCAGCTCAGCGGGTAGCCGAGTTTAATTCAGCACTGTGGTTGGGAAACATGTTTCCTACCAGATGCCAATGTTAGGTAGCGTCTGTGGAGGTGAGGTGAAGTATCTATTCCCCAGAAGAGATATTCATTCTCAGATCGTTGCCTTGAGGGCAGAACTGCCACAGAAACTCTGCTGTCAGGCCAGAGAAGGAACAAGGCTTTTGTTTTTAGGTCTGGTTAAGGATAGACCAGTAACAGATTGTGGGCCTTTGGTGAGCTTGTAGGCCTTGAAGAGTGGGTAGTCATTCCATGTAGAAACCCCTTTGCAAAGGCAGGGCACAGGCCTAGTGTGTTGATGAAGTGGTGAATCAGGCAGAGGGGGAACTGCAGTGAGTGCCTGTAAGGACTTGAGAGGTGTAAAAAAGGCTGGAAAGACAGGTTGGGTCCTAGAGGAAGAACTGCGTGCCAGCTTAATATGACCTCATTCCGAGCTTTTGTTTGTCTGAGGAGACAAAAAATTCCTTGAGGCATCACATCTTTCCAACTGAGAGTCTCCAGGGCTTTTACAATTGTAGCATTTGGTAAATTTTTGTTGAAAGTTTCCAAAAAAATCTTTTTGGCGATGGTGTTGTGGAGTCAGGACTGTTGTTAAGAGTTGTTGGGAGCAGAGCCCCAAGGCGGTGAAGCAGCGAGGACAGTCTGGGTGAAGGGTTGCTCAGTCTGAACCAGAGAGAACCTGAAAACAAGACAAAACAAAAGCTTTTGTGCTCAGCCCAGAATGACAGACAAGAAGTTAGGTGTGGAGAGCGAGGGGCCACACTTTGTCAGGGAGAATGGGAGGCTTTCTTATCGAGGTGGATTGGGAGATTCAGAATTTAGCAATGAAGTGAGTGCCAGGTGAGGCAGGGAGAACCCACTGGCTCAACTCAAGGGATCCATTCATGCTGTTCTCTGTGAGTGGTGCCACACTGTGTTGTCACAGTCTCACGGCCCCTGACAGAACAGACAGAAGTGGAGGACCAGAGTCCAGAGAGAGGGCTGATTTCCTGAAAAGAGTTTCCTGTGTCTCCTCCCCTCTTGAGTTGCCTCTCTCCTCCCCAGCTTTGCCTCTGTTGAGTTTGTCATTTCCTCTGCCCTCTAGTTCCCTGGCTGGTCCCTGGGCTCAGAAGGCTCCCTCATCATTGCCCTGGGGAATGAGGATGCCTTGGGAGAATACTCCTGCACCCCCTACAACAGTCTTGGTACTGCTGGACCCTCCCCCGTGACCCGAGTGCTGCTCAAGGTGAGGCTCACAGCAAACCTGCTGTGATACGCACAGCCAGGTGGCTGAATGTCTGTCTGAACCATGTCAGCAGGGTGGAGTGAGGCAGGGAGCTATGGGAGGGGCTCCTACGTCTGTTTCTTGTGGTGGTCATAGCAACAGCCAGTAGAATACACAGAGATGATACTGGCCAGTAGGACATCAGTCACGTACACATTCACGGAATGAGATATCTGTCTCGTCTCAGTCCCTCAGGGAATAGAGCAAAGGGGAGAGAGAGGATGATCTGTAGAGCTTCATTTATCTCAGAGAGTCCTGCCCCAGCCCACCATTACCCAGCAGTCCTAGCTGCTGGGAGCAAAGACACAGAACGAGAGATGGAGACAAGACTAAGACATTTTGACAGGGATCTGGGAATGGGGGACACCAAAGCTTAGAGGTAGAAGAGAGGCTGTGGAAGAGACCCCTCCCAATACAGCTCTGGCCTGCAGGCTCCCCCGGCTTTTATAGACCAGCCCAAGGAAGAATATTTCCAAGAAGTAGGGCGGGAGCTACTCATACCATGCTCCGCCCGGGGAGACCCTCCTCCTATTGTCTCTTGGGCCAAGGTAAGGTTTCCCAGTCCTGACTCAGCTCTACCTGGGTCCATGCCCACTGTTTCCCTTGCTGTGTTTTTGGAAAGAAGGTTCACGCTGTCAGAGGCAACAGGGGGAGGGCACAGGTTACTTGGAGAGATGAGTGGCCCCCTTGGTGAGGGGTGGCTGCCTGTGTCTTCAGGGCTGACCAGTGGTTCTGTAGGTGGGCCGGGGACTGCAGGGCCAGGCCCAAGTGGACAGCAACAACAGCCTCCTCCTTCGACCCTTGACCAAGGAGGCCCATGGACGATGGGAATGCAGCGCCAGCAATGCTGTAGCCCATGTGACCACTTCTACCAATGTATATGTGCTCGGTTAGTGGCCCGGGAGTGGGCTGGGGCTGGGGGAGCCACATGACAGGAGATGGGAGTGTTGTTTGGGGGAGGTGTATAGATGGGGTTTGTGGGTATGGGAGTCCCCCAAGGAATGGGTGGAGAACAGAATCTCCAACTTACTCTTCCTTTACCCTACTTCAGAGTCCTGATCACCCTCCCTCCCTCCGTTCCCCTACCCAGGCACCAGTCCCCATGTCGTCACCAATGTGTCTGTGGTACCTTTACCCAAGGGTGCCAATGTCTCTTGGGAGCCTGGCTTTGATGGTGGCTATCTGCAGAGATTCAGTGTCTGGTATACCCCACTGTGAGTGACCCGTTCCTGACTTCACCCTGGACCTACCTGGCCCTCTGCCCTTTCTCCCATCCCTCTCTATGCCTAGTCACATGCTAGCTCTGCTGCCTTACTTTTATAGATTCTTAACATTCAGGGCTGAGGTTCTGAGACTTTGGTGGTTGAGCAGAGGGGTGAGGTCAGCTCTCTGGACCCCGCACCATCCTGATCTTCCTTGCTGATGAGATCTTCCTATATCCCCCAGAGCCAAGCGTCCTGACCGAGCCCACCATGACTGGGTATCTCTGGCTGTGCCTATGGGGGCTACACACCTCCTAGTGCCAGGGCTGCAGGCTCACACGCAGTATCAGTTCAGTGTCCTTGCTCAGAACAAGCTGGGCAGTGGGCCTTTCAGTGAGATTGTCCTGTCTATACCAGAAGGTAAGAGGTCCTCAGCTCTGCACGGCACAGAAAAAGATGAGGAAATGCAGGAGGGATGGGATGGGTGGAGGAGGGCAGGGGTAATGGGGGGATCTGGGAGATGGAGTAGAGGTGCTGAGCAGCTTGGGGTCCAGAGAGGGTCCAGAAGCGCTATAGCAGAATATGTGGGTGTTTGTGGTTGGGGAAGGACAGAGTGGAAGGACAAGATGAAGGACTTGGAGACTCCTAACCCTCCTATCCCTCGTTTGTGTTTCCGCCTGTCCTGTTTAGGGCTCCCTACCACACCGGCTGCTCCGAGGCTTCCTCCAACAGAGATGCCACCTCCTTTGTCCCCTCCTAGAGGTTTGGTGGCAGTGAGGACACCCCGGGGCGTACTTCTGCATTGGGATCCCCCAGAACTCATCCCCGACAGACTGGATGGCTACATCCTGGAGGGACGGCAAGGCTCCCAAGGCTGGGAGATCCTGGACCAAGGTGTGGCAGGCACGGAGATCCAGCTGCTGGTGCCTGGTCTCATCAAGGTGTGTGCCAGAGGCAGCAGAGCGAGGGAGAGGCCAGTCTCTTCTTCTTTCCCGATTCTGTCTTCTCATCCTGACTTGGCCATTTTCACCTCCTGTCCTACCTCATTCTTACCTCCCAACTGCAGTCTTCACAAAAGGGACTATGGTGGGCAGTGCTGGTCCTGATCTCCTCCATGGCCCTCCACCTCTCATCCCCAGGACGTTCTCTATGAGTTTCGCCTCGTGGCCTTTGCTGATAGCTACGTCAGTGACCCCAGCAACATAGCCAACATCTCCACTTCCGGTGAGAACCAGTGGTGGTGGTGGGTGGAAATTGCTGGAGGTCATATGGGGATTCTCCACCCACTGATCCTCTCACCTATCCCTTTGCCCAGGCCTGGAGGTGTACCCCTCCCGCACACAGCTACCAGGACTCCTGCCCCAGCCTGTATTGGCTGGTGTTGTGGGTGGAGTCTGCTTCTTAGGCGTGGCAGTCCTTGTGAGCATCCTGGCTGCCTGCCTCATGAATCGGCGCAGGGCTGCCCGACGCCACAGAAAACGTCTGCGCCAGGGTAGGTGCCATCCATCACTCGCCTTCCCTAGGCACACTCTCTCCTTCACCCTCATCACTGGGATCCTGAAGTACTCCTAGTCCACTTGAAGGGTTGACCATCCACCAGCTGTCTGTACCTTTTGCATGGTCCTGGGGCAGCATCCTTCCATTCTGGTACCTAGCCCTGCATACCCTTTCCCCAGTTGGATGGGAATGGGGTTTAGAGTTACATTCCCCGGGGCTCGGGAGGATCTTTATCCGAATCAATTGCTGCTCTCCTGTCCTTACAGATCCACCTCTGATCTTCTCTCCACGTGGGAAGTCAGGCCCACAGTAAGTCCCTTTACCTTTTTTGGCTTCCTCCTGCCTTCCTACTGCTTCCTATGTTTACCTTCAGAAGGAATAGGAAATTCAAGGGAAGTGAGAATAGGCGTGTGCTGGCCCCAGCTCAGGGACTAGTCCTACACGGTTCCTCTTCCTCCCACCGCCTGGCCCCACCCTTGCTTGCTTTCCCTAGCTCTGCCCTGTTGTGCGACAGACCTTGCAAGGCCAGACCTCATTCTTCTGTCCTTCCTCAGCTCTGCTCCTGGCTCAAGCAGCCCTGACAGCGTGACCAAGTTCAAGCTCCAAGGCTCCCCAGTCCCCAGCCTACGCCAGAGTCTGCTCTGGGGGGAGCCTGCCCGGCTGCCTAGCCCTCACCCGGATTCTCCACTTGGTCGGGGACCTTTACCATTGGAGCCCATTTGCAGGGGCCCAGATGGGCGCTTTGTGATGGGACCCACTGTGGCCCCCCCACAAGAAAAGCTATGCCTGGAGCGGTCAGAACCTCGGACCTCAGCTAAACGCTTGGCCCAGTCCTTTGACTGTAGCAATAGCAGCCCCAGTGGGGTCCCACAGCCCCTCTGCATTACAGACATCAGCCCTGTGGGGCAGCCTCTTGAAGCTCTGCCTAGCCCCCTACCAGGTCCAGGACCCCTGCTCCAGTACCTGAGCCTACCCTTCTTCCGAGAGATGAATGTGGATGGGGACTGGCCACCACTTGAGGAGCCCAGACCTGCTCCACCTCCAGATTTCATGGATAGTCTGCCCTGTCCCACCTCAAATTTCCTTCCACCACCTGACTCACCTCTTGCAAACCTCAGGGCAGTGCTTCCTGGGACACTGATGGGGGTCGGGCTCTCCTCAGAGCCCCCTTACACAGCTTTGGCTGACTGGACACTGAGGGAGCGGGTCTTGCCGGGCCTTCTCTCTGCTGCCCCTCGTGGCAGCCTCACCAGTCAGAGCAGTGGGAGGGGCAGTGCTTCCTTCCTGCGCCCTCCCTCCACAGCCCCCTCTGCAGGGGGAAGCTACCTCAGTCCAGCTCCAGGAGACACAAGCAGCTGGGCCAGTGGCCCTGAAAGGTGGCCCCGAAGGGAGCATGTGGTGACAGTCAGCAAAAGGTAAAGGCAGTAACTACCTGTTCTTGCCCAGGCCCTCCACCCTGCCCTGTCATTCCATATCGCCTCTAATCCCTCGCCCCTCCCCCTACTCTTCACCTTCTGCGTTCCATTTCCACCCTGAGACCAGAAGACCCCTTATCTTGGAAGTTCTGCTGAGATCCATGAAGCGCGATCTGATTTAGAAGACGCTAGGTTCGTACTTTCCTGGTTGCCGTCTACTCCTCCGCCCACACTTACCACCTGTCCTTTAAAACAGGAGGAACACCTCTGTGGATGAAAACTATGAATGGGACTCGGAATTCCCGGGGGACATGGAGCTGCTGGAGACTTGGCACCCGGGCTTGGCCAGTTCACGGTCCAATCCTGAACTTGAGCCAGAGTTAGGTGTGTGACCCTCTAAGCTGCACTCTCCCACGCCCACCCTCCCATGCTCTGAGCTGGTCTTTCTGTTTCCCAGGCAATTCCTGAGAGTCAGGCTCCCTGCCCTGGAGTGTCTCTTGCTCCCTAGGCTCCCTGCACTGTCCTTTGGAGCCTCAGCCTGAACCCTGCAGCCAGTGAGTCACGGTACATCTTCTCACACCGTCCTGTCTTCCCCTTGAAGGTGTCAAGACCCCAGAGGAGAGCTGTCTCCTGAACACCACCCACGCTCCTGGCCCCGAGGCCCGCTGTGCTGCCCTTCGGGAGGAATTCCTAGCTTTCCGCCGGCGCAGGGATGCTACCAGGGCCCGGCTACCAGCCTATCAGCAGTCGGTCTCTTACCCTGAGCAGGCTACTCTGCTCTGAGCATGCTTAGTGTGAAACTAAGACAGGCGTATGGATGTGCAAAGGAGGCCAAGACCTTGGCTCCAACCTGGGGCACTGTCCCTACCTCTCTGTGTCATAGACCCTGATGATGGCCTGGTGGCAGGCTTGCGTGAGCTTGGTATAGAGTGGATGTACTGACTCTCTGAGTCTGGGAGCTGAACAGGTGTGTGTGTGTGTGTGTGTGTGTGTGTGTGTGTCTGTTTGGGGGGTGTTTATGGTGTGAGTGCAGGTTTTTTTTTTTTTAAACAGGTGAATAATAAAAGTCTGAAAAACGTTTCTCTGTTACCTCTCTTTGTGTTTAAGAGAGGTGAGGAAGTCCCTGGATATGTACAGAGAGGGTTCTGAATGGGACACAGTCAACAGTCATTCAAGAAAAGAGTTGTTAAGTGCCCAGTAGGCATCTGCTGTTAGGCTAGAAGGCATGAGAAAATAGAGAAATCATTGAGACAATGCCTTTGTCCTTGGGGAGTTCTCTCTAGTCAGCCAGGCCAACTACGTTCTGTGATAAAGCTGTAAGCTGGTTATCACATTGGCACAAAGAGTCAATATTTAGTAAATACAACATGTGGGAATTCCTGTGACACTCACAGGAGATCGACAGCATTCCCTGTGTGCCAAGCACCGCTCGGCGTTCTCTCCATGTGCCTTCTAAGTCTCCGCCACCTGGAGTTTATTTTGTAGACTGGGCACGGCAACTGAAGCTGAAGGTGCTTTCATAATTGACCGAAAGCCACACAAGCAGGTAACAGGCAGAGCAGGGAAGGAAAACCTGCCTATGGGCAACTTGACATTCTGTGGGTCTGAGCGGGACTTTGGGGAATAGTGAACGCAAAGGTCAGGGTGGAACTGGTTGGTTTTTTAAAATGTCAGGCTCAACAGGGGACTCCACCATAACGTGAAGAAAGAAAACCATTGGTGGATTTTAACTGGGGAACTTCACTAACTGAAGCTTGAAAAAGTAGGTGTTCAGGGCACTTCTAAACTATTTCTCCACTTAGCCCATCCCCCCAAGATCTAAGAAATGTCAACTCATTAAATGAGAGATGTAAGAGAAACTGAGTCTGAACCCAAGGTCCCAAGTCCTACCACACCCTTAAGGCCCTGGGCAAGGAGTGGCCTCACTGTTCGTGTCCCCCCCACCCCCGGGGTTGCTTGAAATTAAATCGCAAGCAGAATCACGTGGGGGTGCTGTCCCAGACTGCAAGCCCCAGTCCTGTTACTCCTTACTCGAGCCTGTGGGAAGGCTCTTCCTGTACCTCCATTTACAAAAGGCCTTTTTGTAATAGTAGGCTTCTTACAGAAACAGGCCTGCGATCATGAGCTAATCTAGGCAGAAAGTTTCCTACTAGGATACAAGTCTATGGCTGTTGAGTGGAGGTTGATCTCCTGGGTGGAGACCTTTTGCAGCGGCGCCAAGGACTCAGCAGGCTCTTTATTGCTCATTCCTGCCTACTGACCACCTATCTCAAGCGCTCCAGCATTCCACGCGGCTGCGCCTTTAAACTCTCTTGGCCCTTGCCCCGCCCCTGGTCCGCCCCGTCTGAGGCGGGACCCTCCAGAAAACTCCAAGCCGCGCCGGGTCTTGAGCTCCACTCGCCACTGCACCCCCTGACGTGAGAGCGCTCTCATCCAGCCCGCTTGGACGGTGAGCAGGACTGAGGGACCAAGGCAGCGGGGTGGGGGTGGGGGTATGTGTGTGATCTGTAGAAAGCAAGAAGCCAACACTTGAGACTTGCTTCAGGGAGCGTGGGGGGTTGAAGACTGGTGGACGCTGGGGTCCGAACTGGGTGCCCCGCCCCGTGCTGTCAGGTCCGGTTCCCAAGCCTTCTCCGCATTGTTCAGCAATTAAGTAAGGCAAGCTTTGCGGGTGCATAGACGGGACGTCCGTCCCGACCCAAGAGGTCTGGTCTCAAGTCCCAGCAGTTCGCTCCAGCGTCGAGTTCTTTTTGGGGGAGAAGGAAGGAGGGCATCCGACGTCCGCAGGCTGCTGAGTGGCCGCAAGAACTGGGTTCTGGCGCGCGCCCCGGTGCGTCTCTGCGGTCCCTGAACTTACCACGCGACCCTTTCACTTCCTGGTCCAGGAGCACGTGTGGGCACTGTCTGCCTTCTGTGACCCCGAGACCGCCCTTTTGGTCCCCTCCACCTAGTTAGTTCGTTTGTCTGGGTATTCGGGGTCACCAGCTGTGGTCACGGGTCTCGGTGAGTTCTTTGCACAGTAGCCTGGTCTTCTGTGAACCCCCCTCTTCTCCTGGAGTTCATTTGACCTCGGACATCTCGGGGCTGCAGCCCTGACTGCACTCGGATGTGCCCTGTCTGTAAGGGTTGGCTGCTGTCCAAGCTCTCTTCCCCTAGCCTGAGACCTGCTGCCCCCTCCTATCTCCCCTGCTGCTGGGAAAGCCGGTGGTGGCCGCGGGCGGGCGGGCGGGCTGCCCAGACCTGCGTCACCCCAGTGGCGGGAGGGCGGTGGTTGACTCATCCACAGTAACGGCCCAGGGTGTGGCCGCAGGGGTGGGAGCGGCGGCTAGAGGGGCTGAACCTGCAGACCGGAAGTAGATGTTCTCCTTATTGGGCTCTGCAGGCCTACCTGTGTTTGTATCCAGAGGTTCTGGGATACCTGGTGTCTGTGGAGCAAAAGCCGCGGTGACGGAAAGGAGGTGCGCTGTAGAAGACCTGTGGCTGGACGGGTCCCCTTGTTCTCTAGAGCAGGAGTCAGGGATAGCTCATCTCTAAGCTCCTCCCATTTTTTCTTTCCTGCAGCTCAGGGTACACCTCAGACTACGGGCCAAGGTAGGGAGGGGTAAGGTGCTAACGTTCCAAAGCCGCAAATAATCTTTGTCCTTGCGATCCCCTTGCATACCCACGACTTTGCTGTCTATGGTGCTTCCCAAGGGATTGGCCTCTAGTCTGTGTTCCACTCCATGGCTTTGCCCTTCAAGATTGCCAGGTGTGGGCTTTTTAGCTCAGAAAATGTCTTTCCTTCCCAGGATATTTCTTCTTTGATTCTCTACGCACAAACTGCATATGCCCTCCAGATCCTCCAGAGCGGCCGCTTCCCCCTCCCCGATACCCCTTTCCCCATTCTGGTTCTACCCTGAGAGCTGCTAGGATCCCTTTTGCCTCTTTGCCTAGAGCCTCCACCCAAGTCTGTGTGGAGTGGGTGTTCCTGCCCCCCCGGGGGGGGGGGCGCCACCTTGCCTCCATTCCCATGTTTGGTACACAGAAGCCATGGCAACGGCCTCCACCCCCTCCTCTCCTCCTGAGCAGCCCTTGTGGCTTCCTGTTTGTGGAGCTTAGCTTTCTCTTCTGCTCAGGACTCGAGGTGGTTAGGGGACTGCCCTCTGGTGGGGGAGGGTCTTCCCTAAGGCATCCCTTTAACCGCAGTGCCCCCACTGGCCTTCTGCCTACCCACGTGGCGGTTCTGTTTCAGCAGTTGGGAAGTTCCCTACATTCCACTTGCACAGTGAGAGGAGAGTCCCATTGTCTTCTCAATACTTAATCAAGAACTCTAGAGTCCAATCCTCCAACTTGTTGTCCCCCTTGCCTTCAGTATTGACGTTGAATGGGGTGAGGTAAACTACCAGCCGTGGTTTGGGTGGAGCACTGGGTTGGACGGCGTTTTATGGTTCCTTCTCTCCCAGTTATTGTAACCTTGTGGGCCTGGATGAGGATGGTTCCCAGGGCTACCGTCAGCTCTAGAGTTTGTCACTGCCAGCCCGCTGTGCAAGCTAGCCAGTTGTCTTCACTTGGGATACCCAGTTCTAGGCATCCTCCACACCTGTGTTCCAGCTGGACAGATCCCTTTAGCCTACACCAGAAGGAGACTTGCCATTTTCTCTTTCTCTGAGGGAGGGCTGGGTTGGATCTCATGAGTGTAACTAGGGTGGGTCTCTCCAGCTGCAGCAGCCGCAACCCATCCGTTGCCTGCCAGCCTGGAGGCAGGGAGAGGGACAGCTGCTGTCCAGGCAGGGCCGGCTGGGAGAGCCTGGTCTAAGAATCCCACCCCGTGGCTCTGCCACTTTGGGGTTCTATGGTCATGGCCTCAGAGTGGAACAGAGACACTGCAGCTGGAAACGAACAGCCCTGCCAGCTGTGTCCAGGCTCCCGAGCTGGAGCAGGGAGATACTGGAAAGGTCTGTCTCTGAACTCTCCCTCTCAAGCCTGGTGTCTGGTTAATCATTCTCTTGCCCTTTCTTTACCTGTGCCTGGACTCCAGGCTCACCAGCTCCTTGGAAACAGCCCCAAGCAATAAGAGGAAAGCTGTTTCCAGAAGAGGTCTAGAGATTGGGCAGGGAGAGGCGGCTTGCGTGTGATAGCAGCCTCTAGCCCCCTTCCTTTCCTTTTCCTTTTTCTAACCATTCCTTTGTGGTCAGAGGTTACAGCACTCCCCCCATAGCTCAGGGCTGAGTCGCTGCAGCTGGACTGGTGAGGGCGAGGTACTGGCTCCCCTTTCTTCCCAGATTTCAGCTACTCCACCCAACGACTACCTGCATTTGTCAAGCTGAGTGTGTGTGGCCTGCGGTGCAGGGTGGGTCAGGACCCAGCCTGACATTTGTCCGGTCTCCTAATGAAGTTTAAAAATAACTGATTTATGGGAAGAATCCTACCGGAAATGTGCAGCTGGATAATCCAGAGTAGAAAGGAGCGGCCATGTTGAAGGGTGGGGGAGGGGACTGACCCAGCACACAACCTCTGCCCAGATGTATGACATTATTAGCGACGGACTTATTAGCCTGACCTCTTTGGCTGAGCACCAGAGCCCATTGAGGGGGTGGTGGGAGTGTTTAACCTGGGGTGCATGAGAGAAGGAGCCAGAATGACTTCATCCCTTAAGACTGACCTGGCCTGATGCCAGATGTGGGCTCCCTTCCTCTCTCTCTCTGAATGGAGGCGCTTGTCCTGTGGATACCATTTTGTGAACAGTCAGAGACAGCTGGCTCTATTTCTGACTAGAGAGCAGGACCCCTAAGCAGTGGCAGGGATTAGCAAATGAAGGACACTGTCCCTTGTCTGTCCCTGGCACCCCTGCATAACAGCAGCTACTCTCTCCAGGTTCCTGGGTGTGGCACCTGTCAGTAAAGTGGTGGGTGGGGCAGGCTGCCCACAGTGAAATGCCCGCCAACTCAGGCCTGCCATCAAGCCAGCAGCCCTTCCTAACCAGGGTCCTCAAGGAACCTTAAACCTAGCTATGCACTTTACCACACTTCTTTCTCTTCCCAGGTTTCCTTAAAAATCACACCCAAGGCTCTGGGTTAATTTCCCCTTTCTGCTGTAACAAACTATGAACTTAGCCACACACTGGATGCTCTGGCAGTCCTAGAAACTCAGCGGGAGAAGCTGGTGGGCCATACTCGCTGGGTCTGAGGAGCTAGGGGAGGATCCATTTCCTTTTCTTTTCTGGCCTCTTGGGACATTGCTTGGTTCCTGACCCTTCCTGACAGCCACCTTGTCTTCACTTCTCCCATGCTGCCTTCCGCTTTCACTTACTGAGAATGGGAACTCTGCTGACGGTACTGGGCCCACCTGGCTGGGAAAGGCTGATCACGCCATCTGCAAATGTACACCCTACCTTTTCAACTATGTACGATGACATATCTCTTGGTTTGGGGAACCAAGATTACTATATGGACACTGTTGGTGGGAGAGTAGGCAAGGGGGGTTAGTCTGCCGATCACAATTCCTAGAAGGAAGGAATTTGTTTTGTCTGCTGGGTTTCTCTCAGGAAATTCCCTCTGCCTGCTGAGATGTGGGCCTTCCTTTCCCAGCAAGCCCACCCAGACTGCTTCTGTCCCTCTGCTTCTATTAATTCCTGAAAGATGATCTGTGCAGGTTAATATTTGTTGTGCACACTGTTTCTACTTGTCAGTGCTACACCATGTATCCCCTTGGTGAACACTGTGGCCAGAGACTTCGTTCTTTTCTACAGCCCCTGGTATAGATCGGAGATGCTCAGTTACAACCTAGTGCTTAATGGAGGGTAGTTCACTCACTCCCGATCTTGGCATAGGTTTCCCGTATGCTCTTTACGCTTACTTCCTGGATCACTTTTAAGGCTGGGAAGAGTAGGGTTAGGGGCCAGACTGATTGATTTGCCTCTTCAAGCTTCATTACTCCAAACGAGGAGCTGAACTGAAATCCTTTACCTCATCCTGCATTCCATTGGGTCCTAGGCTTCATTCTAGTCGCAGAACCATTCATTCAAATGAAATTTAGCATCTGGGTGGCTTCCTACCAGCCAGAGTTCAGAAGAGCCCTGCTGTGTTAGCTCCTGGCCAGGAGTTCCCTCCCTGGTCTTTATAGCCACCCTATGCATTGGACTATAGAATGTTGACCGTGGGCCTGGTTATGTCCTCTTCACAGCCCTTCACCGTCACCACAGCTGCTCAGAATGGCCAACAGGGGACCTTCTTACGGCCTGAGCCGAGAGGTGCAGCAGAAGATCGAGAAGCAGTACGACACGGATCTGGAGCAGATCCTGATCCAGTGGATCACCACTCAGTGCCGCAAGGACGTGGGCCAGCCCCAGCCTGGGCGAGAGAACTTCCAGAACTGGCTCAAGGACGGCACGGTGAGAGCTG
This sequence comes from Grammomys surdaster, assembly GCF_004785775.1. Lineage (NCBI taxonomy): Eukaryota > Metazoa > Chordata > Mammalia > Rodentia > Muridae > Grammomys > Grammomys surdaster. The sequence goes on along the minus strand of NW_021620215.1, from coordinate 561,338 downwards.
GATGCAAGAGAGCAGGGCGAGCGGGGCTGATGCTGGGGGACCAGGGACTGTTTTACAAAAGAAAAGGGAACGAGCATGCAAACCCAAGCTTGCCAGCCTGAGCATCTTCCTTGGGGGCTCTTAGAGCTTCCATGCTTTCCTGTGTCCACGGAGGAAAGGTCAAGGCAGATGTGCCTGCTGCAACAGGGGCTGATAGGTGCTGGTAATGTTTGGGAAGAGGGTGAGAAGGTAAGCTCCAGGGAGTGGTTCTGGAGTAGTGAGAAAAGACTAAACACTGGCCCTTTATCTGGGTTCAGAGGCAGGAGGCACCTTAAGGCTCACCACAGGAAAGGCATCTCTCTGGTTCACTGTCTTTGGTTCTCTGATCTTCAGTAGGTCCGACCTCACCTCTGTCTGCCTGCTGCCTCTTCCAGGTGCTGTGTGAGCTCATTAATTCACTATATCCTGAGGGGCAGGCCCCAGTAAAGAAGATCCAGGCCTCTACAATGGCCTTCAAGCAGATGGAGCAGATCTCTCAGTTCCTGCAGGCAGCTGAGCGCTACGGCATTAATACCACGGACATCTTCCAGACTGTGGATCTCTGGGAAGGTGGGCCAGGGGCCAGAGCTGTTACCCGGGAGAGCGGGCATTGGGCTGGGCCACCCTTACCAAAGAAAACGTATAGCTAGTAATTTTCCTGAGGACAAGTGTGTGTGCGTGTATGTGTGTGTGTGCATGTGTATTTGATTAAGAATGGGGCATACTGTAGGTTGAGGTTGAAACAATGAATTAAAGTTTGGATACCAGGCTTGCAGACCTAGTGACAGATAGAATGCTGGCATCTAGTAACCTACTTCTGCTGAGATGATATCACCATTTTCTTCCAGGAAAGAACATGGCTTGTGTGCAGCGGACACTAATGAACCTGGGTGGGCTGGCAGTAGCCAGGGACGATGGGCTCTTCTCTGGGGATCCCAACTGGTTTCCTAAGTAAGTATCTGTGGGATAGCCATAGGCCTTGCTTGTACAATATTCTTGCCCACTCCTGTCTATAGATAATAGAACCAGTCATTACAAGGCATCTTTAGAATTCCAGAAGGTGGCGGGTGGTGGTTGTGATGGCGATGACTGTTCTTTTGATGAGACAAAGAGGTGCTTCTAGGCTGCTCAGGAGTTTCAGAGGCAGAGTGGGTGTTGGCTTGTACACTTCAGGGAAGAATTTACCGGGGTAGCTAGTCTCTGACCACCCCCTAACTAGTACTTCCTTTCTACCCAGAAAATCCAAGGAGAACCCTCGGAACTTCTCAGACAACCAGTTGCAAGAGGGCAAGAATGTGATTGGGTTGCAGATGGGCACCAACCGTGGAGCATCTCAAGCTGGTATGACTGGCTATGGGATGCCACGGCAGATTCTCTGATCACACCCCCTTCATCCCCCACCCTCCACGAATGGTTAATATATATGTATATATATGTTTTAGCAGACATTCCTTGAGAGCCCCTGGATTGCTAAACTCCCCTCTGCCAGGGTGGGGTCCAACCTATCTTGTCACCGCTGGCAGTGCCTGATAATTGCTCCCCCCCTCCCTCTCTCTCTGGGCTTACTAATGCATTCCTTCCTCCACAACCATCAAAACTGGACCAACGAAAACCCTGGGACCAAAGCCTCCTTCCCCCGGGCATGTTTCTGCTTTCATGACCTCTTCTTTAAGTCCGTCCCTTGGCTAGGAGGTCAGAGATCCTGCCCTGTGGCCCGATGCTGCACTGACCATTCCTTCTACAAGGAAGCCTCTCCTACAGCTGTGGCTGCAGGAACTTAATTTATAGGGAGGGGCCTGTGGCTGTCACTCCAGCCACAGCTGGGCTGTACTTACCACATGTCTGGGCAGCTTTCCCTAGCAGAGGCCCTTTGGCCCCCTACTTTCCATTCCTGTCACTGTGGCTGAGGGGTGGAGCAGAGGCAGAAGAGCTACCCACCATGGTCTGGGCTTGAGGAACACGAGTTTGCTGATCTTAAATAAAAAAATCTCATTTTTTGAATGGATTCTGGCTGTTTCTAGGGCGACTGCGCCCATTCCAGGGTAATGGAGTCATACCAGACAGGAAGAGAGGGTACAGAGGAGCGGTTGTGGGGCTAAGCCCTGTCTTCGTTTTCTTTCCTATCCTCTCTCTGTCATTTGGTTTAGGGGACGACAGGTTGGGTTTGAGAAGGGGCAGAACCTCAGAGCTGTTGTGGGTAGGGGTCTTAATGCAGATTGTGCGGCCTGTGTGTGCAGGATGGGAGAACTTTACTCCGCAGCGAATTGGGCAGGTGGCCTGCTGCTTCTGGCCTGACAAACATAGACCTCATCTAACAGGAGATCTTTCAGGGAGATGGAGCAAGATAGTCCCCATGTTGAAGCAGGCCATTCTGACTTGGGTTGCTGAAGGTGGGGGTCACAGTGACTAGATAAAGCCAAAAGCTTGGAAATGAGCAAGAATGAGTTGGTGGCTGTGGAGATGGACACCTTGTCCACTGATCCCAGGCACCTGTGGGCCGAATTCCATGGAGAGCCTCACAGTGGCTTTCCTCTAGACTCTGGCCTTGGACAAGATGATCAATTTGGGATCACCATCCTCAGCCCAACCCATGAATGAATGCTTGCAGCTTGTAGGTCTTCTGTCATCTCAAGGCTTCTTATGCCATCTCCAAGTCTTCCAATGGAGGACTTGAGGGACTCTAGGTCAGCTAGTGTCCCATCCCTGCCCACTGGAACCACCCAGTCTCAGGACCATGATCTCCAATGTCCCTCGCCCTCACAATACTGTGCCTGAGATTCATGATACAGCAGTTTTTAACCAAAGACCTTGTCTTCCCTCCTCTGCCTCACTGTGACAGTCTCTTCCTGGAAACACCTACTGTGTGCCAGGCACCATGCTGTAGTTTATAGCCATCAGCTCTGTGGCCTTCAGCCCAGTTCTGGTGTCATGCTATGGAGGAGATAGCATTTTCTTGCTTGCTGCACTCCCGGGGGCTGTGGCACAGATAAGACAGGCTGCAGCCTCTGTATAAATCTCCAGGGGCTAGCTGTCAGTCCTTTATCTCTCCTTCAGGAAGGCTTTGTGGACTGCCAGTGTGAGAGAGTGATATCATTGCAGAGAAAACACTGAATTCACAGATTTATTTATTTTTTTTAAAAAAACCTCTTTCCCTGATTTAACTATTTCGAGTTATAACTGTTGTCGACATACTGCCATCTTCTGAGATGTGATGTGCCTCAGCACTGACTGGTCCCAGAAGATTCTTACAGAAGTTCAGGAGGCTGACATACCTTGTTATTGCCCACATTTTATTCACTGGCTCTCACAAAGGGCAAGAAACTTTGCTAAGGCCACCTTGGAATCACAGGAAGGAGTCGGTATTTGAGCCCCAAGTCAACCTGGCTGAAGGTCTAGTCCAGCCTGTGCTGTTACAGCCACAAGTCGGATGTGGAGGGACTGGGGGATGGGATGTAATGGGATGCTGTTCCCCATTCTGTAAACTATAGAGAATGATTTCTCCTAAGGCTCCTGGGAAGATCGTGCAAGCCCAGAGTGGAAAGAGCTGCCATGGTGAATGCTCATAAGGGCCCAAGAAATGGAAGTGAGGAGACAAAAGACGGGCTTTGTGTGTACCTGGGAGATTTCTGCTGTCAGTTAGGTCTACAGCCCTCCACCACTGCACAGCTGAATACAATCAAAGAAGCGCCAGCTGGCCCTATCCCACTCTCTAGAGCGACATTTCAAAGGCAGACATCAGTGGGGCCCAAGACATGCTCATTTTCCTTCCAATTATGATCTCCAACTGCCAAGCTTAGAGGGGAAACTCAAAGTTTCTCAGTCCGTTTCAGTAGGTGTTCAACTCTGTCCTGGTTAGTTAGTTAGTTTGTTTATTTTTGTCAACTTTATACAAACTGAAGTCATCTGGGAAGAGGAATCTCTATTGAGAAAACACCTCCCTCAGATTGGCCTTGAGGCAAGTCTGTCTATAGGGCATTTTCTCATTAATAATTGATGTAGGAGGGCCCAGCCCACAGTGGGCAGTGACAACCCTGAGCAAATGGTCCTGGTGGTGTAAGAAAGCAGGCTGAGCAAGCCACGAAGAGCAAGCCAGTAAGCAGTGTTCTCTCATGGTTTTTGCTTCAGTCGCTGCCTCCAGGTCCCTGCCTTGAGTTCCTGTCTTGACCCCCCCCTTAGTGAACTGGGACTTAGGACATGTAAAGCAAATAAATCCTTTCCTTGCCAAGATGCTTTTGGTCCTGATGTCTTCATTGCAGCACAGAGAAAGCTAAGACAAAACCATTAGAGGGCCTGGCATCTTAAGGTCTTATATCATTTTCTGTTTCTTGCTTTTTAGCTCTTGGTCCCCGCTGAGGTGAGTTTCACTCCTGATTTGACTCCTCTAAAGTTTTTAACCCCTGGAACCCAGTTTGGTCCCCACCCTGATGACAGAGAAACAGCTCCTTTGTACAGTGTCCCCAGTTGCTTGTCGCCACCCAGGTCACATTCTCTGTATGTACTTTGTAACTGATACTGGAGTATTCCAGCTACCTAAAACAATCTCCTTCGAGGCCTCTCCAAGGTTTGCTCTTATAGCTCCTCAAAGCTTTGTTCAAATATCACCTTTCCTGACCATCCTACTTCAAACCACATACCACCTCAGCCTGCATCCTACCCTGCATCTCCTTCCCCGGGTGCCATTTATGACTGACCTGAGGCAATGTTTTACTTACTCATGTTCTGTCTCCACCCATAGAATCTACACCGCACTGAGGCAGGGTTATATTGGTTTTGTTCTTGGAGAGTGATGCTACAGGTGCTGGATAAATATTTGTCGAATGGATGAACGAATGACTGTCCAACCACCTACTTGCTCTCAACCCCCCTGGCCTAGTAAGATAGAACGCAGGCAGACCAGGGCCACAGAAGGAAGCCTGTCATCGGATCTGAGATGGAACCAAGCTCCTTTGGCAGCTCCGCACTTTCCTTGTGTTAATTTTCACAAAGCAAAAACCCAAGCCGCAAAGTAGACGGAGGGTAGTGGACGCATGTTCTGGGAACAGGGAAAGCTGACTGATGATTTGAGATGGGGGAGGGGAAGGGAGGCGCACAGGAGGAAGAGAGCAGATTCAACTTCGGTTCATTTACTTTGCCCTCAGCCATGAAGCAGAAAAAAAAAAAAAACGTGGAGGGGTGGAGAAAGTAGGCGTGACCTATGGTGGCCAATAGAAGGGCTGGAGCGGGGAGGAGGGCCAGGGGCTCAGAAGCTCCACTCAGTTTAGATTACCTGTGAGAAAAAGCGGAGTTCTGTGCAGTCCCTGTGTGTTTACCCAGGTGTTTGAGGACTGACTAGACCTAGGCTCAGGGGCCCCCGGTGGAAGAGATGAGTCTGTGAAGAGACTGCCCGAGAGTGTCTGTCTGCCCAGGGGTGGAGGATAATGAGAAGGTAGAGCTGTAGGTTCTGTGTGCGTAGGCCTCTGTGTGTTGTTTGTCCACAGAGAACAATAAACGTCATTCCTGCCCCTATTGCTGCTTGAGAGCCTGGCAAAGGGCCCACGGCACAGTGGAACCTGGAGAGGCTGAGTAATCAGACTCGAGAGAGGGAAACAGTAAAGGGCCTGGGATTAAATTTAACGGAGAAAACTGGAAAAAGAAATTAGTAAATAACTGTGTCTTTTCAAAGAAGTAGGGTTTAGTCCCAGTGGCCAGGGAGGTGGGTTACAGAAAAATGTCCTGAAGTTGCATCTAGAGAAATTTAGGTTAGACAAAGAAAAACGACCTTCTTGCCCCTAAAGGTTATTAACCTCTGGAATCCTTCAAGAGTCAGAAGGAATAGCTTCAATAAATTGGACAAACCTGATTTCCTAATGGAGGAAGATAGGCAGTTCTGCCTGGAAATGCTCAGACACACCCCTTTCTATGAGTGTGTTTTTCAACACTTACTAGGGTTCTATGCCAGACCCTACAGGGCGAGCTACTGATACATGACTTCTTTACTCAACGACTCTGAGGCCCTGAAGGGAAGTAATAATGGCTGTGAGCCGTGATGATTCTAGAAGTCGGTGAGACATGCCATTGACGAAAGCATGCAGGGCTCTCTAGAAGGACTAGCCTATCAACTCAATAGCCTGGTGGATTCCGGAACACCACAGGAGTCAGAGGTCACCTATGTCAGCGATGGCCTTCTTTCCCATCTGCCCAAGGGGACATGGGAGCCTGCTGGGGAGCCTGCTGGGGAGCCTGCTGGGGATAACGAGCAGTCACTGGCTTTGGGGTCAGAGGTCAAACGTCTGTGGGTAGAGAGAGGGTAGTCTCTTTTTGAGTAGTTGGGGGTAGACACAGTCATAGAAGCGTGAGTAAGGGTGAGAGTCAGGGATCGGCAAGGTCACATGACTAGAACCTGAAGCTTGTGTGGAGAGACGATGACATCACTCTGTTTTACTCCACCGTTGGTAGGAGATGATGTTTTAGATGGTTTTCTAGTAGGGAAATACGGCACAGTGTGTGATAGAAGCAAGATGGTGGTGATATTCACTATCATACTTTGCTTCACCCTATGCTAGGGAGTCTACATTTTGGGTTTGTGCTTTCATTATTTCGAAAAGTAACCCTTGAACAGGTGAGGAACTTGCTGGGTCTTTTGGAGCCTGGGGGTGTGGTTTGTAATTAACATGACAAACAATCTCTGCTTTCTTCCACTTTTCCTGTAAGAAAAGTGAAGAGTCAATTATAAAACAGCATGACTTGTGGTATAATAAGAGGGTCTAGGTCTTAGGCGTCATCATCTTCATCAGCTTCACCACCATCATCACCATCATCATCAATACCACAGCCATCATTACTGTTATCACCATCGTCCTCACCATCACCAACATCACATCATCATCTTCATGCTTCTACCATATCCTGAGCCACATTTCCCTACTAGAAAAATAAATCTAAAAAAATTGGATCCTGCCATACACCTTCCACGGTGTATAGAGGAGGATGACATCTGGGGATGCGAGGATGACTGGAGGCATAGAGGGAGACCAAGGATGGTGAGGTGTCCCAGGCAGGATGTGCTAAGTGCCCTTGCAGAGCTGAGGCTATACAGAACACAACTATAGACCTTTGAATTTCGAGATGATGCTTAGGAGTGTCACTGAGAAGGGAGGTGAGGCTCAGATCGTCAAAGGAACTTCAAAGAGAAATAAATACCACGGGCAATTCCCAAGGGGAAGTAGTGAATGCTCTTCCCAATGACAGGGTCTTAGGTGGTTGGCCTTGGACTTGTGGCAACCTTCCTGCCTCTGCCTATGGCATGCTGGGATTACAGGGGTTTGCCACCGTACCTGATGACTGAATGATCCTGAGCCAGACGACAGAGTTGCAGACTGTGTTTGGTTCGAAAGCTCCATGAGACTGCAAGGTTAGGATTGTTCCAGTCTTTCAGGCTGAAGTGACAGTTGCCAGGGTTAAGGGCGGGGCACGGATGGCCGAAAGGAGGGAAAGGATTTCAGAGTTGTGTGTGACTCTCTTGTTGACAGTAGAACGAAGGAGAGAGAACTGGATTAAGAAAGACATTGTTTAGTTTCAGTAACTCACATATTAGCTATTGCCAGGATGAGAAATCCACGAAGAGAAGGCACCACCCCAAAATATGAATGCTTCCCATTTTGCAGAGGAGGAGACTGAAATTCGTAGAATAACAGTAACCTAGCCCAGCCAAACTAACGGAGCGACTGAAATCTATACACTCTAGATGGCTCGAATCTGAGCTACTTCTCACACTATTGAGGGGTTCCCCTGTGAAGTGACTGACCTGAAGGAGGGATTCAGCCTGCAGCTGACTTGAGCTGTGGTTTTCCTGTGAGTGGAGGCCAGAGCCACAGTGGAGGAAGGGAGAGGTCAGGCTTGGCAAGGGGTACAGGAAGTTCATCTCTGTAAGCAGCCACCTCTCTAGTTAAACGGAGATCTGGCTGCTTTGCAAGGGAGCTGACAGAGCCTGAGGCACTGCCCCTGGATCCTGCTTCTTCAGGTTTCTGTGTTCAAAGCAGCCTGACCTTCTCAGACCTTTCTCAGATAGCCCCACTTTTGCCTCCAACAACGGAAGCTACTACAACCACCAAGACAATACCCAAGAGGTGTGCTTTTAAGACACTTGGATATTTATTGATCCCAGAGAGGCTTGTAACCTCCTGGTAAGGCTTTAATATTTCGTATCCTTTGGAGAGAACACAGAGACTGAAGCTTAGAGAACACGAGTGATTTGTCTGGAGTCCTAGGGCTTCTGGGAACAGAAAGCATGTGTTACATATCTCCCATTGGCTTCTGGTTCTCAGAACCAAAAGTGTTGCGACCAGAAAGAGCTCAGAGCTCAGGAGTTTGAACTGGCTCTGCATGAACTAAAATCCAGGTTTCTAGACTCTGACCACCAATCAGTTGATAGTGAAAGTCAAGCGCCCTTGGGGATGGGACTGGCTTTAGACTTCAGGGAACACAGGATGGTGGATTCTCCTAACCTGACCACCAGGAGTTCCAACGTGCTAAACCCATCTGTTCTCAAAGTGATATCCTCCAGCATGGGAGTGAGGATTGCAGAGTCCAGGAGACTTGTTAGATCTATAGACACAGATCCTGGCTGGGGGTTGAATTGCATCTTAAAGGAACTCTTCCTTAATCTTTTGGCAATATATCCCAGAAGACTGGAAAGTGTTTCTCTAACAAGAAAACTGAGGTCTCTCAAGGGCCCTGGCCTGAGCCAGGAACAGTTGTCCCTACCCCCTCAACCCTGGCTCTGTTTGGTGACTGTGGTGGGGTTGCCAGGGGAACCAGGCTTGCAACTTCCTGGCTTTGGCGGTTTTCCCCCTCGTTGGCCTTATCTCGGCATCCGCCACCCAGTCCATGGCCGTGTGCTGGTCACGTAGGAGGGGAGGCGGGTGCCAGGCATGTTGAGGACACCAAGGGAACACTGGCCCAGCTATCGGATGGGTAGAAGGGTGGTGCTGTGAAGTTCAAGAGGTCCAGTAGGGTGGTGGGGCGTGAGTTCATTATCGTCTTTCTCAATGGCTGGGAAGGTTCCTGGCAAATGACGATATGGAGAAGTATGACTGAGTTAGGGCTCTCTGTGCCCTAACTCTCAGCTCACAATTCTCTCAGAGCCGGATCCCAGCATCACTTGCCTGGGCGCTTCTCTCCCGACTTACAGTCTCCAGCCCCAAGCACCCCCAGTGATCTCTACCCCAACACCGACAGCCCTCCTTCCGAAGTTCTATGCACTTTTGCTGTTTCTGCCTGGTTCAAGATTACTTCCTATGTTTTGGTCTCTCCTCTCTCCCTGCTCAGTCTCTTAGGCAGTCCTTAAGAACAGGAAAGAGAAAGAGGGCTTTTGAAGACAGATGGAACAGCAGCTAGCAGTTTAAGTAAAGTAATGCGTGCATTTAAGCATTTATTTATGTGTTGGGCCTTACTTTGATTTGAAAAGAATTTATGGTGGTTTGGAGAATTTAAGTGTTCCAGGAAAGGCGGCGGGTGATGCAACTCCCAAGCTTCATGCAGTTTAGAAAAAAAAAAAAGAGTAAGATCCATTCCTGAGTCCTGATGTGTGTACTACACTAAGGACAAGACCCCCACATGGCTGAGGGGAAGAAAACACTGCAAACTGATTTTCAAGCTTGGTCTTATCTTCATACTCCCATCCCACTGCCCACCCCCAGGGACAGCGGCTGTTATCCCTTTCCAGGAAGAAACCAGGCCCAGGCCAGGGTCAAGCCTTGGGAGACTTTCAAATCATTGCTGTCCTTTTCCGTTCTGTTCCTCCAGGGAACACAGCATGGGAGAGCTTCCTCCTGGCCCTCCAAGACACGATTTTGGCTAGGAACCAGATTCAGAAGAAGTAGCTTTGCTGAGGGTCAAATGGATACCCCTAAAATGGAAGCAGAGGCTATGGTAGGTCTAAGAGAAGGAGGTGACTCCTGGCCGTAGGAGTTCTGAGGGCTGAGTATAGAAGTTCAGGGAGATCATGAAGACTCGCCATATGCATATAACACAAATTCCTCTACAGGAATGTGGACCCATCTCATTCTCTATCCATGACCAGCCGCCTCATCCTGTTTCCTTCCTCACCTAGCTACGGAATGTGTCATTCCTCCTAGTGCTGGGAGGCTGGCTTCTCCATGCATTTCAGGGGGCGGGGGGAGGGGAGGACAGGGAGTGGCAGAGAGCCAGCGTCCCTTCTCCACTGCTCTTAGGAGATATGCTTAAGTGAGAAGCCAGACTTTATTTTAATAGCTCTGCTGGACCGTGTCTCCCAGGCTCCTCCTGCTAAATATGCTTATTCATCATAGAGTCAAACTTCTTCAGTCTCCTGCCTCAGCTAGTGTGAGGGCATCTCGAGGGCCAGCAGGGTGATTGGCCAGGCACCCTTCAGGGTTCCAAGGGATGAAAAGGCTGTTTCAGGGTCAAATCCAAACCAGAATGGACAGGGTGGGCTGCAGATGTTTGCCTCCACCTGTCTTGTGGATTCTGACCCCTGAGTAGTGATCTAGGCCTTATTCTGGGGCTTTCCTGGGAGTGGTGCCGTGGTAGGAAGGGTTAGGCAGCTGGAGGTAACTTGTTTGAAGTCTCACAAGATAAGGGTAGGGTATTGCTATATTTTTGAGCCGTAGTTTGCTGAGAAAGCTCCATATCAACTGCTGGGTCCTGGTTATGCGAGACCTGAAGCTTATGTAGTTTTGGAAGCTCCAGTTGAGAAATCAATATGAAATTATTAATGCAAAATTAAATACATAGACAAACACTTGGAATAATAAAGCTGGAATAATTACAAGCTTTAAGCACTGTGGAAAAATGTCACCAAGATCACCACCACAGGAGGAGCAGTATGCTGCTCGAACAGCTATCCCACCCCCGCCCCTCAGTCTCTTTGAATAATAATGATTTCATAACTTGTAAGACAATCCAGTCTTTCCCTGGATGTGGACTGAACAACACTTTTATTATTATTGATAGATTAGAATGCTTCTCTTTGCAGCTTGTTGTGGGCAAAATCACATCGGTTTTTATTGTTCTTGTCAAATTTGGGAAAATTTGCATTAAACTTCTTTCTTATAGGAGCTGTAGGATTTCAGAGCATCATTCAGTAATTAATTTTACGTGTCCTTTGAATTGATGGCACTCAGTAATTAGCTTGTCGCTGGTCTTGCTCTTCCTTTGTTAATATGAGTTTTGTGCATTCTCTATCAAGGTCAATGCTTTATGTTAAATTAAATCAACAAGGAGTTTATTGTTCTCACAGATGTTCGCGTCACCCCCTTCTCCTCGCTAAGCGGATGCACCAGAAATCCCATCTTACTCCTTCAAATTTCATCTGCTCCTCTTCCGGAATTACCTTTCTCTGTGGTAGAATTTAAAAATTGTTTTAATTTGTCTCTCAATTTCAAAGTAATTCCCACTGATTTCATGGCTTGCTTTTGCTGTTTCTACTCCATGAGCTATCCATCTTAAGTTCATCTAATGCCCTTTAATGCATACACTTAAAGACACCAGAAGAAAATGTCCATATGTGTCCAAATCAGAAATCTTTTAAATTAGACCTGCCTGATTGGCATCTGGAAAAGTCCAGAGATTTCGGTCAGTGGTAGAGTCAGTGAATTTGATCCTCAGTTTAAGGAGATTCTCAGTGAGCAAAAGTGCTGGCTACAAAAGCTTGCCTGACCTGAACCTGATCCCTGGATGCAGCAGCTCACACCTGTGTTTACGTGACAGCTCACATCTGTGTTCATGGCACTCTTACGTGAGGATGGAAGGTAGAGACAGGAGAATCATGCCACAAATGTGTAAATAAATAAGAATATCAGTCCAAAATGGAATAACCTCATCAACTCCCTGTCCTCAGGGTGCAGAGAACTATGCAGAAAATGAAGTGAAATATTGTAAGAGCCAGAAACAGTGTCTTCCAGACACAACAGGACTGACGCACATTCAAACTCATGAAGACGTGGCAGTAAACACAGGGCCTGCACAGGGCCAAGCCAAATGAAGCGAACATGAACTCCTATCCCTAACCAAAAAGGTACCTCCAGTTGACAGCCTCTCGCAAAGTTAGTCTCTCCAATGCGGTCTCACTATAAGACCACACATAAGGGCAGGTCCCATGCCCAGCAATAGGTGCCCAATACAAAAACTCAATGGTATTTTTATATTATATTGCTTTTCTTGGACATTTTCCCCCAGCTCTTTATTGGTCATTTGCTTGTATTTGATGTTTTCTGAATTTAGTGTTTTTATGAGCTTACATTTTGGTGTGTATCTCTGAATGTTTGTTTATCATGTGTTTTCTTTCCCCTTTAAAAATAATTCCCTGTTTGTTTTCTAAAGGAAGAGAGTAAGAAGATGTGGCATTGGAAGGGTGTGGGGGGGGATAAAAACATATATAAAATAAAATGGAGTTTAAAGCAGCATATTCAATTGTTTCAGCATTTTCAATAATTTTTTATTTTATTTTTCAAATCTTTGAAAATACATTATAGGGTATGGAGAGGTGGATCCATGGTTAAGAGCACTGACTGCTCTTCCAGAGGACCCAGGTTTGATTTGCAGCACCCACATGGCAGATCATAACCGTCTGGAATTCCAGTTTCAGGGGATCCAGTGCCACCTTGTGGCCACCTGTGGGGTACTGTAGGCACGTGGTACACAAACATTCATTCAGTCTTTATACTCACTCACATAAAAATAATACATAAGAAAAAATGTTCAAAACAGTTAAAGAAAATGTTAAAATATTCTTGTTATACTTCACAGTGTAGTTGCAGAACGAAGCCCACTGTCCTGATGTACTTGCCAAATGTCTGTCTTTCCATCTCCAGAACTTGTGAATACTTTCCTTACATGGCAAAAGAGGTTTTAGAGAAATGATGAACGTAGGGAGCCTAAGGTGGGAGGTGACTGTGACTGTTGAGGGTGGGTGGGGTCCATGGGCTTTGTGGATAGGTAAGGGGTCGTGAGCCAAGGAAAAGGGGCAGCCTTTGAAGCAACAGAAACTCTAGGAGGACTGCAGCCTTGTTGTTGCTTCAATGTTAGCTCAGTGAAACACATCAAACTTTAAAACTTTAATAAATTTGTTTTTATTTAAGCTACTAAATCCATGGTGATTTGTCATAGCAGCACTGGAAAGCTAATATAAAAGGCTCAGGTAATTTTAAAATGGGGAGACTGCCTCGTCCTGTTTGGGAAAATTTGAATGACTTGGAGATTCAAAGAGAAAACAGAGGAGAAATACAAGTGGTCAACTGGATTGGGTGTCCCGGGGGCAGCTGTTCTCTGATAGGACATCTGACATGTATATAACTATGTATGTTGAATTGTTGTGTCTCTTTCTGGACAGAGAACTTCAGGTTTTACTAAGCATTGGTATAAATGGAATCCCCACTTAATGTTTCCTTTTTATGTTCTTCTTTGTATGTGTATGCATGGTGTGCATACATATGTATATATGTGTGCTTATATATGTGTTCATTGCATGGTGTACATGCATGTGTATATATGTGTGCTCACATATGTGTTCATTGCATGAGTGTGCATACATGCATATATATATATATGTGTGTGTGTGTTTACATATATATTCAGTGCATGAATGTGCATGCGTGTGTATATGTGCTTAAATGTGTTCATTGCATGGTGTACATGCATGTGTACATATGTGTGCTTACATATGTGTTCATTGCATGGTGTACATGCATGTGCATATATGTGTGCTTACATATGTGTTCATTGCATGGTGTGCACGCATGTGTATATATATGTGCTTACATATGTGTTCCCTGCATGGTGTGCATGTATGAGTATATGTGTGTGCTTATGTGTGTGTTCATCGCATGTGTGTGCATTCATGAGTGTGGAGACTGGAGGTTGCTGCTGGGTGTCCTTTTCGATTGTTCTCGATCTTATTTATTGAAGCAAGTTCTCTCACCTGAACCCAGAGCTTGCTGGTTCCGTTACTCTAGGAAGCCAGACTGCTCTGGGAACCTGAGTCTGCTTCTAGGGATTACAGGAAGTACTGTCACAGCTGCCATACCCGTCAGGCATTTATGTGGACTTGTGAGATCTGAACTCTGGTCTTCAGGCTTGCGTGGCAAGTATTTTACCCAATGTTCCAGCTCCCCCACCTACTTACAGCTTTGTTAGAGGAATATTCTTTTTCACGGACTGACTTCTGGCTTTGTTCATTCCCAACATTGTTTTCCCTCCATTTCCAGATCCTTAGGCAGCAGGTGTCACACCACAAGTGGGTGGAGAATACAGCTGAGATGGCAGCCTGGCTGTCTAGTGAGTTGACTTAGTAGTCTGGTGAAAGAAGCGTTTCAGGAAGTTTTCCTATCCTGGGAGAGTCTTAACTGTTCAGGCAGGAGATGGAAACCACACCAGCATGTGTCACTAAATCCACAATAAATGTTTCTTTAAATCAACTTACATTGCACAAATACATGACTAAGCAGACTTATTGCTCAGGGCTTTGCTATGAGCCTTAGAGCGGCTCATACCAAACAGCAGGCCTGGAGCAAGACACTGCTAACTGTGAGATACCTCCAGGCAGAACACTGGGGAGCGATTTCCTTATGGCTCACTAGGCACCCTTTCCTCCCTGCCTTCGACCCTTTGTTCCTGCAGTGTGGCATTCCAAGTTGAGAAAAGAACACATCCTTTGTTTTGCAGTTGACTATTTTGGCCTTACTTTGCTCTTTGGTGTGGGGCTAAGGACTGCCTGAGAGAGGTGTGACTAGTAATTGGATTCCAAACGACATTCTTGAGTAGAGGAATCCAGGGAATGAATTGTGGAGCTCTTTGGATTAAGCAGCAGCAATGGCAGCTGTAGAACTGGTGGTGAGGTGTGGTGTGGTGGTGTGGTGTGGTGTGGTGCTGTGGTGGTCTCCCTTCCCCCACCACCCCAGGGTTTGTCAACAGCTTTCTTTGCTTAGGTTGGAGTAAGGTTCTGGAAGACAAGTTTGGGGGGAGACTTGGGGGTTTGGAGAGACCAAGAGCTCAGAAAATAAACATCTGAGAAAGAAAAGCAACCACTGGTTGTTGGGTGTGGGGCATGCAGGATCCCAGGTCTGCTCAGTCCTGTCCTGCAGATCTAAGGCATGAGGGACCAGGGCGAAACTGAGAAAATCTTAAATCCTCCTAAAAATATTCACAGGAGGAGTGTTAAAACACAGGTTCCCCTGAGTTCCTGCCATGGATTTTCTTTTCCTTCTTTTTCTTTCTCTCTCTCTCTTTCTTTCTTTCTTTCCTTTTTTTTTCACTTTTTTTTTTTTTTGGACAGGGTTTCTCTGTGTAGCCCTGGCTGTCCTGGAACTCACTCTGTAGACCAGGCTGGCCTTGAACTCAGAAATCCACCTGCCTCTGTCTCCCAAGTGCTGGGATTAAAGGCGTGCGCCACCACTGCCCGGCTTCTGCCCTGGATTTTGATCTTGTTTAGGGTAGAACGAACATTTTGAGTTTGTTTGTTTGTTTGTTTATTGAGATAGATTTTGCTATGCTGCCCAGGTTAGTTTTGAACGTCCTGTCTCAGACTCCTTGTATTTTCAATAAACTCCCTCAGATCTAAGCCTGTGAGACTGCATATGTATCTTCAGGGCTAGAAGTCGTTCTTTGGTCTAGTCAGACTCCCTCCTACTGGGAAATTTGTTTGGTTTAACGCTGCTTGCCTCTCAGAAGCCTGAACTCTCATCAGGTTTGGTTTGAATCCTCCCGGAAACCGGTAGCGGTAACCATGGTAACCTAGGGCGGGTGGAAGGGTCTGTGAAGAAAAAAACCAAGATCCTGGGCCTGGCTCTTGGGGTCTTGATGGTTGAGCCCTCTTGGGCCCATGGAAAGTAGACCCTTTAAAGTTAGCGCCTGACTTGAACTGGGTTAAAGCCAAAGTGGACATGATGGGCGTATCCAAGGGGCTCAACCTTCAGAGCCTGGTTCCAGCTACTCTAGGGCGGGGAAAAGGGTGAGGGAGGGGTTCCCGCTTCTAAACTACCTCGTGACTGCCCCCTGGAATCGGGAGGGGCGAGGGCGGGTCTAAAACGCCAGTGCTAGTTCTTGGTTGCTATAGTAACGCGTCAGCTCCCGCGGAGTCGGTGGAGGTGCCTGCTGCTGAAGCGGCCGCAGAGATGGTGAGGCTCTGGATAGCTGTAGTTATTGAGTCCTGAAGTGGGTTGGGGCTCTGAGAGGGAAAGCTAGGGCTTTCTCTCAGAGGCTGGGGAAGACAGGAAGTTCTGGGAGTGAGGACGGGACGACGGCATGAAATGGAGTAAAGGAAGTCTCAAAAGACGGCCCCCCTCCCCATCCTCTCGGGCTGAGTCCTCTTGGGTTGTGGGGTGTGATGTTGAGAAGAGCACCCCTTAGAAGAGCAAACGATGAGCTCCATAACCTGCTATGTTGTTAACCAGCAGGCTGATCATGGGAAAGGTTCCTAATGTTCCAGAAGAGCCTCAGTTTTCACCGTGTGGGAATGATCTGGGCACACCATAAGCATTTGTGAATGAATGAATGAATGAATGAATGAATGAATGAATGAATGAGGAGGACCCCAGGTTTGCAAAGTCCTGGGGGAATGATTGGGACAAGTCTGCCAACCCTGACATACCTTGAACGGGAGCTGACTGTCATGGTCATAGGTTGTGAAGAGCAGCAAGGCCTCAGAGGAGCTATGAAAGTCTAGACCCTAGTGTGTTGGCTCTGAGGGGTTAGGGGAATCTGCAGACAGGTGTTGGAGCATATGCTTACTGGAACTTACTTGAAAGATCTGGCAACCTGGGTGGCTGAGGTGGATGACTGGGTTGTATTTGTAGGCATACTCTAGGCCTAGTGTGTTTGCCTTGCTCTTATGGCATTAGTGGGTTTCATAAGAAGGTGGGTTCAGAACTTCTGAGGACCCCCTGGAGTGTGTAGTGACGGGGACCCCTTTTGGTTGAACATTTTACTTAACTGTCTTCCCTCAGCACAGCAGTGTGTGTGTGTGTGTGTGTGTGTGTGATGTGACCTGGCACTATGCCTGGTATCTAAGGACAAGTGTTAGAAGTGAGCTCTTCTTCTGTCCTGTGTTAAAAGTGCCTAGCATTCATTAATCAGTAAGTTGCAACTGACTAGCTAGGCTTGTGGGCTGTGTAGCTCCCAAGCCCAGAGATTCCCACCCAAAGACCACTCAGGACAAAAGTTTGCCTAACTTACTGACCCTAACTTACTGGATTTTTCCTTTGGATAGGAATGGGCATACGGATGTGGGGGGGGGGGGGGGACGACGACAGACAATGGGTTTGAGTAATCCCTAGCAAGCCAGGAGTGTGTGTGTGTGTGTGTGTAGTGCTACTTACAAGCTTTTTTGAGAGCATGGAGGAATGAGAAGAGGTGGTGGTGGGAGGTTCATAGACAAGCTTCCAGGACTCCCCAGAAGGAAAGGATTAATAGTGTCCTCTGGAGGGAGAGGGAGAGGCAGGAGGCTCATTTCTAACCCTGGTGTAATGTGCACAGAATACATCACAGGTGGGCAGCCTGGTCCATTTTAAAAAAGAGAACAGCCAAGTAGATCACTCAGAGTGAGAGGAAAGAAGCCTGATGTGGGGGAACCCCCCTTTCCTGTAGCCAAGTCTGTGGAATGAGAAGTATACCCAGGCCAAGAGTCTAAAGCCGGACCTTGTCAGCCTGTGTTGATTCTGTATGCAAAAGAGGAACTAGATCTGAGTGGGAAGGACCATCTAAGAATGAACAGCCTTTGTCTTTGTTCAGTTGACAGGTGTTGCACTTACGTCAGAGAAACTCCACAGCGACCTATTCCAGTCCCTGCTAGCCTTGTCTTGCTTGCATTTAAGCCAAATACCAGAGATCCTGACATATACAGATATATGTTGTTCACAGCTAAAAATAGTTCTTTTTTTTACTATGTTTCTTGGTCATAAAATAGTTACCTATTCATTACAGAAAATGTTTCAATATAAAAAACATCTTAAGATGGTTATACTAACCTGTAATGCAAGGGCCAGGGGGTAGTGGTGTCAGGAATCACGAATGTGCGATGCTATGCTTGGCTTTTGTGTGAGTGCCATGGATCCAAACTCAGATTCTCACAGCTGTGCAGCAAACATTTTGCAACCAAACCATCCCTCCATACCAACATTTCTAGGGGAATACTTATACAAAGTGGAAACTTAAGGGTTCTTTGGAGAGTCGGTTGGATGGTGTTTTGCTGGGGCAAACACATGAAAGAATGTTTTGCTGAAGCAGACACAGGAGAGAGGATGTTCTGCTAAAGCAAGCATGTGAAAGGACACATGATGAAGGATTCTTTGCTAACAACACACATGTATTGGTCTGCCTTACATTGTGTAGTTGAGCTGCATTTGTGGGGACTCCATAGAAAGAATTGCACCAAAAAACTTCTGGTGGTGTGCCGCTTCCACGGACTTGGGCTGATTGGCAGAGTGATGTCAGCTGAGACAGAAGCATGTGCTGAGGCAAGACCAGTGGAGGACATGTGATATTTGGAGAATATAAATAATACTTGAGGGACAGTGATGGAGGTTGAGGTAGGCTTGCTTATAGAGCTAGCTGTGCAACGCTTGTGGGTCTCGAGTCTTCGCTGATCTTTGCTTCCCTGAATGAGGAACAGCTGAGAACTTCTCCTGTCATTCCTCCTGGTCCCTCCTGTGGAGGGACCTGGTTCCTCCTGGTTCTTCAGCCAAGGCTGAGGCCTGACTGTCTTTGCTAGGTCATGTCACTGCTGATACTAACCTGACTCTACGGAACTAGACTGTTGGTATGTCCATGAGGTATTTGTGAGTGAATTGAGCTGCCACTGTCTGCTAACCTGTGAACTGAACTGCTGATTTCCAGACAACACAGACGGGAGTTGCTCCAAAGAACCTTTCTAAACAAGTCTATGTCCCTGTATCCTTTCTTTCCCACTACCTCTAGTGGGTGGTAGACTAAAGGGAGGTTAAAGAGTTTAAGAGCCATCATTAAAAGTAAGATTTAAAAAAATAAAGTTACACTTACGTATTTCTTAGAATATATTTTCCTCAATAAAATTTTGACGGCTCTATACAGTTATATAATGAGGTTCAGATGTGTCGTGCTCCCCGTTACCCTCACAGTCTCTTCCCTCTCCTACTGAAAAAAAAAAAACTTCTCTTAAAAACTTTGTATGTTATGGAGATCTCCGTGTCTTATCGATATCCATCTGACTTAATCTTTCTGTCCCAGAGTTTCTGTTAGAGTAACTTTGCTTGGACCAGATTCTCGTGCTCCTGGAACAAGATGCTGTATAAAGAGAGGGGGCAGGCAGCTGGGTCAGTAAGATAAGCACACTAATGCAGGACTTGCCTATTTATTTGTCCCCAGTCACTCTTCTCTTTTCTGTCTCAATTGTAGCTGGAGAAAGCTGTGCTTCCTTCCAAGGCTGTCCCCTTCCAAGCAGACTAGGCAGCTGGCTAGCCACTGCTCGGCATCATGGGGATATTTATTTGGTCACGCAAGAAATAAAACCAGCCCTTCACCTCCTAAGAGGACCACTTGGCTACCGCCCCTGGTCCAGAGGTATCCAACTTTCCGTTTTTGCTTGGTTCTTCATTTTTTTTTTCCTAGTGTGTTTACACAGTGACCTCCCTAGTTCTTCTTGTTACTCTTGGCAAAACTGGTTACTCTAGCCCTGGGATAAGGCTTGTGGCTTCAAAGTCAGCAGTTCTTAAATGAGGTTTTCGTAGCTACCCAATGCCTGCTGCTCACAGCTTCCCACATTTGGCTTCCTAGTGGCTGCTTTTCTGTGGTCATTTGCTTTCCTTCCTCTGTTCTGACTTCGAGGTTCAGGCAGTGGATTATTTCCTGTGGTGACTTCCTTCAACCTGGGTACCAAGGACACAGGAAAGAGAAGACACAATCTCCCGCAGTGAGGGACCTATAGTCTGGTGCACAACGCCACATGCAGGGAGTCCTTGAAAAGAAACAGGAAAACAGATGCGAAAACAATCACAGCCCTTCCCATCGGTACTCTGTCTGGAGCTCTTTCGTTACTATCCACAGTGTAGATCACATCCGTGACCTGGAAAAGGCAGAATGGTGGAGTGACTTAGAGTCAGAAAGATGCATTCCCCAGAGAGGTTTGTCTCAGTCTACTCTAGGGTCCTCAAGGGGTCATCTTATTTAATTTCATCCCTGTTTTGTATCAGATATAAATCAGGTTCCTGCTGTGTGCCCCTCCTCCCCATGAGTCTCCCTTAATTATATGGAAACTCAAATCCCACCACTCCTCAGGGTCCTTCCAAGGGTTCTCTCTATTCCCAGGGTTTCCTCTTAATCCTACGCACTGCCCTTCCCGTTCATTTCCTCTTATTCTAATTTTAAGTGGAAAGGGGAGCGGTTGCTCACCACCCACCGTACAACAACCCTTCAGAGGCTGCTCTTAGGCACCACCCGAGCTCCCATATCTGCCTCTTCATAAACCCACATTTTTCTGCTCTGTAGGCTTGGAGCTGGCTGAAGATGGCTCCTTCTGGAAGCCTACACTGGCTGAGCTGGGCAGTGAGGGGAAGGCAGGCACACACAGCCAGGCTCGTTGTTTGGTAGAGAGCCAGGTGAAGAGTAGCCGCCCAGTTCAGTGTAAAAACTTGACACAGGTGCTGCAGGTGCTGAGGGGAGGCTGTGTTGGTAATGGCAGATCAACAAGAGACTGAAAAAACACTGTTTAGTGACCTGGAAGAGTCACTAACATTTAGTGACCTGGTCCGATCACTTCTCCATTTACACCATCCCCCTGGGGCTGCGGATTCCCAGACTTGGAGGGACCCAGTATGTCTAGACCATTTCCCCCAAGATATCTCAGCTCACAGAGCTTTGTTGAGGTGAGTGTGGGCTCCTCCAAAGCAATGAATGAATCAGCTTTAGATTAAGGCTACTGTTATCCAAAAGCCTTCATAGAAACTGTTTCCCGGATGTAGATATCTGCTTGGTTGGGTGGGGTGGGGGGTGAGGGGGGAGAGATGAAGCCGAACTGACCCGCTGGGACTGGAGGTTGTGATTAGCTGGGTTCTTGGCTGTAAGCCGCCGAACCAGAACTCTTATTTAAGTGGGATGAAACACCCCTAGAGGATTTAGGAGAGCCCACGGATTTTGCACCAGCAGGGAAACGAGGCTTAGAAAGTAGGAAAAGAGGAAGCCCCTTCAGCTGTAACCAAGGCCAAAATCAAAACTGAGAACAGATCTGGCACTCGCTGCTGGCTTTTCACACTGGTAGCGTCCTTATCTGCACTGCCCCAGATACAGCTGCTCCTGCCAGGCAGGGTCAAAAAGGCTTTCCATGTTCAGTGTCTTGCATCACTGGTTCCCCAGTTGCTGTCAGGTCAGGGGCATCTTATTGGTTCAGCTTAGATTAGGAAAGCAAATACCTGATGTTTTCAGCCATTGTCGTTGGGAATGAGCCTTGTCTTCCACAATCATTACCTAGGGCAATTTGCCAAACATAGGAAGCTATTGGCACATCGAAAATATTGTATTTTGGTTATCTCTGTCTGATTGTAGCTGGTAATCATTGTTCATCCACTACCTGGAGTTTGCCAGCTGTGGCCCAATGAGTTTCTACAGCTTTCATTTCTTTTAGACCCCAGCCTGCTCATGAAACAGGAGGGGCTTGGGTGGTATGTCCTTAAAGAAAGGATCCTAAAGCTCCCTCTGAGAAGATTGGTAGTGAAGAGGTTGCTGTGCATTTTTGGGAAATCAAGTGCAGTTGTCTCTCTAAGGCCATTATAGTTGGAGAGTGTACCTGTGCAGGGACAATGACCGGGGAGCCTCCCTCCCTCTCGCCATCCCGTGCTCTCCAGCCTTTCATCTGTACCTTGTGACTGACTTTGCTTCATTAGCTCCCGAGACTACAGAAATGCCCTTTTGAAGACTTAGTGTGCTTTGCTAAGAGGTCTCCCAATGGGGGATGTTGTACCCTACGTTTCAGGTCCTATACAGACACGTTCTGTACGGGGCTTTCACTCATGCTTGCCCTTCTAGTTGTCAGCATAGGCTAGAGAAATGATTGCTGCCTGTGGTCTGGATGCCACTGGGTACTGACGACCAGACCTTTTGTCTCTACCTGTAGCCACTAAGCCCAGGGAATGCCTCAAGCTCAGCTTCCACCGCTTCCAACAGGTCACGGAATAGGACTCGCTATCGGACCAAAGCCATGAACTCTGAGGTAGACGAGAGTCTTTTTGGAGGTGTCAAGGTAACTCATCATCAGTAGATCCTAACCCCAGACTAGGACAATGACAGTTCCTGGAGTGTGCAAAGGGAGAGGTACAGCGCTCCCTGGAACAGCTTTGGTGCCTGTGACAGTGTGACAGTTGATGAGAAGGAGGGGAAAAGAGTGAGATTTGGAGAGCTGGGTAGGGACGACTGAGAGAAGGGATACTTCTGGAAGCATAGGAACGTAGATGGCCTGAGGGGTCGAGAGCTGATGTCTGTTCCTGCTCTTCATTGCTCTCCCTGTGAGTGGAAGAGGGCTTTCTAGAGGGTCCCCTTGGAAGATCTCCCACTCTGCAGTGTCTTCCCCACTGCTAAAGGTAAGAATCAAAAGGGTGCAATTCTGTAATTACACTTTCAGACTCTTTTTGAGGGGAAGGGTCCTCATGGAATTTTCTAGTCCACAGGAGGGTGGGGAATGGCCCAGAGCTCCAGGACTAGTGCTGCTTGTTTACTAGTCCTGTGCTGGCCCAAGTTCTTTGGCCTTTTGGGTAAATGAGAATCCAGGAAGTTGGCAGTAGGGGGCAGAAGTGGCCTGCACATTGCTGAGTTGTGCCCTTGTGGAAGCAGAGACTAACACCAGGTGGCAGTAGTGCTCAGGGGACAGTGCAAAGTGACCCAATCAAAGCTACCCCCTGGGCACCATGCAGGTGTCTGTTACTTTGTTTATGGAGCCTACATTTCCCTGTGTTTAGAAATTGTATTGTGTTCAGAATTGTAATCCTTGTGAAGTTAGAAAAACCTGGAAAACATCACACATCTGATCTGTGTTCACTTTGCTGAATCCTGAGTGCCTCCCTTAACCACATTTTGTTCCCTAAGAGTCTTGCTGTGTAGCCCATGCTGGTTCCAAACTAGCCATCCTTTTTTCCCCTGGCTCCCAGTTGCTGGGATCTAAGGTGTATACCACAACACTTGGCCCAACCATGTTAGGTTTTAAAGGCAGTTCCTGTTAGGCCACTTAGCGTGTCTAATTCCTTTGATATGGCTTTTTTTTTAAAATCATTAGAAAGGATTAAAAACTACTAATATTATATCATAGATTTATCTGTAACATGTTGTAGTGCTTCAAAGTCACAGCATGGTCCAAGAATTTCACAAGGCCAGAAATGTTCATGGAGGGATAACCTAGACACCAAATTTTAAAATTTAACATAGGTATAGAAATACACTATTAGCCCCTCTCCTTTCTACCCCTTGGCATAGTCTCTAGCATCTTTGGGAGGAATGCCTGCCCAAGAATAAAAGGTATTGTTCTCAGAAGTCCGGCCAGTGCAGAACACACCAAGCCATGTTTTGATGACGACTACCAGGATGCTTTCCCAATACCCTAGCTGCTCTTGTGTTCTGGAGCTGCATGGGGTGGAAACCTCCAGGGAGCTACTCTTGAGGTTCATATTGGGTCAGTGGCAAGTGGAGTGACCATCTTCTGTGGATTTCTTTCTGATCTTATAGCCTTCATCCCAAGGCAAGAGTGACAGCCCTATTGTGGTGATCCGTGATAAACATGCCATCCGGAAAACTCTCAGTGCTCTGGGCTTGGACCATAAGCCGGAGACAATCCAGCTCATCACCAGAGACATGGTCAGAGAACTCATGTGAGTCCCCAGACTCAGACAGTACTGCTTCTGTGTAGGGTGGACTGAGCCATCAGGATGACTTCATCCAGACAGCCCAACTCTACCTCCTTTCCTGCCCACCTGTCTCCTCTTTTCTTTTACTTTTGGGGTTTTATTTGCCTGTATAGATTTTTTTTTTAAAAAAATCTTTTTTGGTTAACGTACACAAAAATGGGTTTCGTTGTGACATTTTATTATATCTATTTTGTTCTTATTTGTCCTTTCCTCTGCATCTTCTCACTCTTCTTCTTGATGGTCTCTTACTTCTCCAAATAGTTCCTTTCTTCTGTCAGTACACAGATACTACAATGTCTGCTATAGTTCCCGTCTCCTACTTGAAACTGTTTCTTCCCTCTAACAGTCCCACCCCCCCCACACATGCACACACACACACACGTACACGCACACAGTCTACATGTAAAAGAAAAAACTGAATATGCCCATCGTGTTTCAGCATTTTCTGTCCTCCATCTTGGCCCTCCTCTTCTCCCTTTGGTAGGTAGCCGGGCACTGCCCTGTACTCCAAGCTCTCTTTAGACTCTAAAAGTGAAGGGTAGAGGGCACTGCTTCTAAGCCTTCAGCAGTGCGTTTGGGGAAGGGAAGTGAACCAAATGAGTCACCTCCTTTTGGCTACATCAAGAGTCCAAAGCAAAGGGAAATTGACCAGATGCCTAATTATTAGCACTCTGGCTCCTCCCCAGACTTGAGGCTACCAGAGGAAGTTCACAGGGGCTCTCCAGGTTCCCTTGGGGTTAACTCAGTTTTACTTCCGGACTGGAGCAGTATCATCAGACTCCTCCTGCAGGACACAGTCTGAGCTCAGCCAAGCGCCAGGAGCCAGTGTTGTGTTTGCTGGCTTGGCACTTGTGTTTAGGGCTTCACGCTCTCTGACCGTCCCTACCACTCTGGCTCCATCGCTGAGTGACGAATGATGTCAGTTCACAGAATTTGAAGCCCCTGACTCATGGCTTAAAGCTGAAGAGACACAGCTGGATCCCCGTGCAGGAGCTGAGCTTGACTATGGCCTTTGTCTAGCCAAGGCTGACCAGCCTGGGCATCTGACAGCCAGCTGTGGGCAGTGGCCTGAGGGGTCCTACTTCTCAGACTCTCTGCAGACAGGCTGGTCATGCTTCAGATCCACTGTCTTAGATTCAGGTTGCTCTCGGTCACTTCACACCCGCCATTGTTTTGGGCCACACCACTTGGTGCAGTATAAGACCTTGCTAATAAGTGAACCTATTTCTAGGACAAACCCCCCCCCCCAGCTTTTATTAGATGAGATTTCACCTCCTGTCTCAGATCATCTGCGTCTTGTTGCCGTGCACCTGTTAAACTGCCTCGCCCAGAAGCTGCTTTATTCTCTCCTCTCCACTGCCTCCTCCCCCATCCCTAATGTATGTTATTTGTTTCTAATCATTATAATTAGCTGTAGGTTTGTTGAGTGCGTTGGGTAGCTACAAGGAGAGCTCTAGAGACACATCTCCAGTTGCTGTCGATCAGAGTTTTTAATTAATATTTAGGGTTCAAAGCTTCTATCCAGGCTGGATGGACAGGGGTATTTAGCTTTCCTACCAGCATCCATTTCAACCCTGTCAAGCATTCTCTTATACTTTATTCCAGCATCAGGGATGATCTGTTTTTAAAGTTTGACTCAACAGCTTTGAGTATGCTAAGTACCAAGTGCTGGTTCAGAGACTAGGCTACTGATGTAGTTAAGATAGAGTTCACCACGAAGAAGCTTGAAACAGGCCTTGCACCACGGGTCCTGAAGTGGGCAGGAAAATGGAGTCAGAATATGATGGGGCTCAGAGGAAAATGCTTGGGAGCAGGGTGGACTTACAGAAACACAAGGACAGGTCTCTGACAGTTACATGGAGAACGTGGTGGCATTTGAGACAGACTGTAGGAAGGAAGATAGAAAATGTTTCTTTTGATCTGCAGCACCAGTTCCTTCTCACCTGAAACCCCTCCCTTCAGTGGCCCATGAATTTACAGTCTCACCATAGTATGGGGTGGAGGAGAGAGGAGGGAGCTTGGAGCCTGCTCTCCTCCCTAATGCTGGTCATTCCTATGTCAGTGTTCCCACAGAGGACCCCTCTGGGGAATCTCTAATCATCAGCCCTGAGGAGTTTGAGCGGATCAAATGGGCATCCCAGGTCCTGACCAAAGAAGAATTGAATGCCAGAGAGCAGGCCTTGAAGAAGGAGAAGGAAGCCATCTTGGTAACTCACCATCATAGCTGTGTTCTTGGTAGATGGGTGGCAGAATAGCAAAGTGTAGTAGGGAAAGCGGCTTTCCATACCAGGTGGGATAAGCACAGTGAAGGCACACAAAAAAAAGGTGTGCATGTGCATTTAATAAACAAATGTGGGACATTGAAGACTGGGAGGAAACCCCTGATATATGGGAGTGGTACGTGGACCACTGGGGGGATGGGAGCAAAGCCAGGCTGTGAGACCTCTCTGCTATGATACAGTGATGGACTGAAGAGAAATCTTCCCAGGTTACCTGCAGCAGGCAAGTTTACAGGGAATAAACCCACCAATCCAGGCTGGTCTCCCTTAGGACGCAGTCACTGTTCGCAAGAAGATCATGAAGCAGAGGGAAATGGCCTGGAACAATAACAAGAAGCTAAGTGACCTGGAGGAGGTGGCCAGGGATAGGGCCCAGAACCTTCTGCAGAGAGCCAACAAGCTTCGCATGGAGCAGGAGGAGGAGCTCAAGGACATGAACAAGGTGGGTCTCTTCCTTTTACCTGAGGACTCCCTGCCGCTCCCTCTGTGCTCTTGCTCACACGTGGGACAAGGTGAGGGACTAGTGTGGGCAGGGCCTGCGTGGATAGGAGGAGAAGTGACCTGTCGGCTGGATGATGAGGCAAGTCACCCTCCCTCCCTGAGCCTCACCGTGTCCACGTGTAAAATAATGACAGCAACACTTCTTAGCAAAGTTCTTGGCAGCACTGAACAAGCTAAGATATGGGAGAGTCTTTGTGAACCGTGATTAATAAGGATCTCACTCCTGTTCCTATCCTGTTAGTTCAAGTCTGGACCCAGACAGTGGAGGAGACAATAGAGTTCTTTTTGAAATACCCAGAGTACTTCCTTTAGCTGGGAGCACAAGGATCAGGAGCTCATTTGAAATTCTGTTCTGTAATTCATTTACCTGTCGCTCCCTAATAAAAACAAACTAATAAAAACAAACAAAATCAAAAAAACCAAAAAAACCATTGACTCCCCAAGCCCTTCATCTCTGAATCCCACCTCTCAGGTAAATCTTCTCTACTTGTACCTGCTTTTATTATTCCAAAGCTCTTACTTTCTGGTTCTTAATGAGGGCACCATGGTTTCCCATTTCTTTTATGCAATGTTGGGCTCTTCTAGATTAAAAAAATGCACCAGTTGAATTTCTACTGGAATGTCTTGGCTTCTGTAGCATAACACGCTGTTCATGGGTCCCTGAGAAGGAATTGTGAGGCTCTATCATCTTACGGAGATTACGTGTGTGTTTGTGTAGCTGAACACCGTGTTCATCATATTTCCAAAGGCCAATCCGTTACCTCTGGAACTCTACAATACCCTGACTGATGCTGTCTCTTCTTGAATAAACCTTGGTGCCTGATAAGAACCAAGTAAAGGGTCTGGAGAGATGGCTCAGTGGTTAAGAGTACTGATTGTTCTTCTAGAGGACCAGCACCCACCTGTCTGTAACTTCAATTCCAGAGCTTCTGACACCCTCACACAGATACATGCAAGCAAAACATCAATGAACATTAAGTAAAACTAAATTATTAGAAAAAATTGGTAAATGCTTGAGCTATAGGGTGAGTGACACAGGCTGTTTCTTTGAACTCAGTGAGCAACTGAGCACATCTCCAGCACGTACATTCTGCTCCCATTTCTTCCCTCTTAAATTTCTACACACCCATAACACCCCCTTCCTTAACTGTATCCCCAAGCCTAGTGCCAGAATTCTTTTCCCCCACTCCCTAGATTATTTTGAATGCCAAGTGCCACGCAATCCGGGATGCCCAGATCCTGGAGAAGCAGCAGATACAAAAGGAGTTGGATGAAGAGGAGAGGCGGTTGGATCACATGATGGAAATAGACCGGAAGGAATCCCTTCAAAGGCAGGAGGATCGGGAAAGGAAAAGGAGGGAGGAGAGAGTACGGTAGGTAAAGGTGGGGTTTAGGCATTTTCCCCATAAGTCCTTCCTGAGTATCTTCAGCTCCATGTAGCTTAGCAAAGAGAGAAGAGCTGAGACACGGTTGTAAGGCACCAATAGCTCTCGTCCCTTACAGAATGATACAGGGAATCACACAACCTTATTTACAAGATTGTAATAGGTACTTGTTTGTATACTCCAGTTCAGTGTCGTTTCTCGGTGCCTCCTGCCTTCCACTCTACGCGTCTTCCCCAGCATCTATGACGTCTTTATAAGCAGAGCCAAGGAAGGAACACTTTGCCTCGTTAGGCAGCTCCAATCTTTATGCTGACTGAGCTCAAACCCGATTTCCAGGCAACTCTTTCTGCTCCTGCTAAGTCTCATCTGTCACACGAAGCATTCAAGCACCCCATCTGAATATGAGCGTATCATTTCTGCTTGATTTCTGTCTTTGCCTTGTCTACTCCCATTCTTCCAGCCTTTACTCATACCATAGGCGTTAGATGCCTCTACGTTTACCGATATACTTATAGCACCCTAGGGCCACTGGCAGGCAGCTCTGATTGTCCAGTCAGTATCCCTGGATTTATTATTCAAAATGGGGCTTTGCTGAGTGGACCTCAGGGTTCAGCCCTGTCTATCAGCAGCCAGGAGTCGTCAGTGTTATAAATTCTTACACAAAAAGACAGTAGGCAAAGGAGGCATGAGAGTCAGGTTGGAAGACAATAGAGGACAAACACTAAAGGAATTAGAGATCCTGGTCTTTGAAAATCTACAAAGCTCTCTGTGAGTCGGGGAGGAAGCTGTCTTCCCACATCATTAGGAGACTTAAGAAGCTGGATTCCAGAGGCTTGTTAAATTATACTAGGAGGGAGGAGGTGGGTTAGGATGTGGAGTAACTCCTGGGCAGACAGATAAGAGGAATCTCAGGGGACTAACACAGCAAAATGAGGACCTACATTCTAGGACACTGGAGGAAAGGACTTTAGTCTGCACCCAGGAAGCATCAGCATGTCAAAAGGATACTTGCCAAATGATGCCTGTGAAACCTCCTATCTTGGGGACCGTTTGGGTAGAAGTTGGGGTAGAGACTTGGACTCTTCATTTCAGAGCCACTCTGGTTTTGTATTCTCCTAGGGGAAAACGGCACATTGTGGAGCAGATGAAGAAGAACGAAGAGGAGAGATCGCTGCAGGCAGAGCACCGTGAGCAGGAGAAGGAGCAGATGCTGGCGTATCTGGAGCGGCTCCAGGAGGAGGATTTGCAGGTAACAGGCCACCAGGCAGTGCTGAGTTTCCCCAGCTCTAGCAGCAAAGCCCTCCAAGGTTCCAGGGCTCAGAGGACGGAGTGATTCTTTTTTTTTTTTTGCCTCACAGGGCATACACTCATTTCACAACATCATCACCATCAACTTTTTAATTGCTGTCTGGAACACTTGTTTGGCCATGGCATCATGCTGGGGATGAGCTGTGATTTGGATAGATATTGTCCTTGCCTCCCAGGAACTTGGGGTCCAAGGCTGGCATATCAATGTGAACAGACACATAAAGGAAATATATGGTTGCATGCTTAGTACAAGTAAACATAGGGATGTTTTACAGTCTGTTCCTCGGTTACTGAGGGAAATTATACACTCTATTGATGAACAGGACTGCTTTAGTTTCCTGCTCCCCGCTGTTGTCTCATTCAGAGTACACAATATCCCATTGTCATTAACTGTGTTGGGAAGCCAAACCTTTTATCCCTATTAGCTTAGATAAAATTAGTAGGGACATTTAATCAAATAAAAAGAAAGAAAGAAAACAAAACACCCGATGACATACCTGCATGAACTTCATAAAGCTAAGATGGTCTTCTATTTGCCTTATCTGGTGTGTTGCAATACACAGAAGCACATAGCAAGGGCATATGCACACAGGTCTGTGGACACAAATGCTTTTGCATATGGATGGACACATGTGTGTGCACACACGCACTCGGAAAGCCCAAAGCTGGTGTCAGGAATTACCTCCGTCACTCTTAACTCACCGAGGCAGGCCTCTCAGTCAAGCCTAGTCTTGCTGGAGAGTTTGCTCTAGGGAATTCCTTTCTCTGTCTTCTCAGGTCATAAGCAGAACACCACACCCACTCAGCATTTACAAGATTTCCAGGGATTCGAACTCCAGGCCTTACAGTCCTCGTGCTTGTATGGTGAGCACTTTGGCCGCTGAGCCCTCTCTCTAGCCCTGTAGCAGGCATTTGAGCACACACACATTAAAGTTCTTGGCAGGCGCTGGAGAGATGGCCCAGTGGGTAAGAGCACTGACTGCTCTTCCAGAGGTCCTGAGTTCAAATCCCAGCAACCACATGGTGGCTCACAACCATCCATAATGAGATTTGATGCCTTCTTCTGGGGTGTCTGAAGACAGCTACAATGTACTCATAAATAAAATAAATAAATCTTTAAAAAATAAAGTTCATGGCAATGTTGTACAATGTGTTTTGACCATATTCATACCTTTGCTCACATTTTATTTCATTTTTAAAACGTTACCCACAAACAAAAGTTGAAAGAATTAGAACCATACTGGCAATACTTGGCTAAACTACTTTTGCCTTAGACAGTTTGACACCTCACTACAAAATGCTTCACGCCCCCATCTCTAAAAAGCAAGGTCTACTAGAGCAGCCTCCACCGAAAGCTCCTCCAGAGACCCCATAATATCACCTGATGTTAACCTAGATTCAATTTTCTTTAATTGGTAAAGAAATGCATTTTAGGCTACTTTTCTGTTTTTCAAACCAGTTTCTAATCAAGGTTTGCATGCTGTGTTTGATTAAGTCTCTTTGGTCTGATTGGATCTAGAAGCATCTCCTCATTTGTTGACTCATTTGCTTCTTAAATATCTTTTTTTTTTAACTGACACCTAGTAATCGTGCACTTTTGTGGTCTACAGTGTGACAGTCCTGTATGTAGGATGTGTAACGGTCAGATCAGGGTGACCAGAATATTCATCACCTCAGATAACTGACATTTCTTTTTATTGGGAACACTCAGAATCTTTTCCACTAGCATTTTGAAATATACAGTTGATTATTATTGGCAGCAATTGTCCTGCTGTGCTTTAGAACACCAGAAATCATTCCTCTTATCTAATAACATTTCTGTACCTGATTCTTCTTCCATGATGCTATTTAACTAATGGAACTCACGGTCTTTTGGGTTTTGTCCCCAACTCCCTGTGTGTATGGATGATTGAGCTGTCATCAGCCAATGCACTGGGTGTTAATGAGTGACTGGGAACCCCCATAAATGATCAGCAGGTTTTCCTAGCTCCCACAATGTGGGGGTTGGTGTGAAGACTTAGGTTGAAGATCCCTGCCTGGGGTAGAAGATGAGGCTCGTAGACTTGTGAATGGCTTGCAAAGGAGACCTAGAAGATAGACAGACATACCTAGCTAGGATATTAGCTCTTGGGAGAAGTGTGGGAAACAGAGGTATGGGGAAAATATTCAGGGAACAAGGTGGTAAACAAAGACTGGACACTTCAGCTTGGTTGTGGGGAGCTGGGAATTGGTGGGCTCACTGGCATGTTCCAGCACTGAGTCAACACCATTCCACTGGTGTGTCATGGTCCTTTGGGTGTCCTTCCAAAATACACTCCCAAGTCTCCAGGAAGTAGTATTAGGCAAGCTTAGGGTAGAACTAGGCACCTCACCAGCCCATAGAGCTGCTTGTCAGCATCTCAGCAGGATAGCTCTTCCGTGATGCTAGCAAGATGGAGAAGAATCTAGGGAGTCGTTCCCCCCCCCCCCCCAGCCACCAGATGCTTTGAAGGGGGTCAATGGCAAGAAACAGGGTAAGTCAAGTCCCTTTGGTTCTTCGGAAGTCAAATGAGCCAACAAAAACAATTCAAAGACTCAGTACATAAGTTTTTCATCTGTTCAAGGCCACACCTTTCAGAACTTGGGAAATAGCCTCTGTTAAATGCCCAGTGAGTGGAAACTAGTCACTGTGAGCAACACTTTTTTTTTTTTTAGTCATCACTACTGATTGGGAGCTCAAATTTGAGTTTCAATAGGAGAAGGAAGGAATTTGAATGCTGGAGGGTGGTCGCTCATGAGGTCATGGGGTAGACTTTAGTGCGGCAAGAGGGAGAAAAAATTAAGAGCCTCCATTTCCAGAAAGCATTGAGAGATAAGTGTCAGGGGCCATCACCAAGCTGAGTTGGGCGAAGACTGCAAAGAGGCTGTTTGATAGCAAAGTTGCCTATTTGTCCATTCTTGAAAGACAGCTTTAATCTGGGCTAGTGCTGGCCACACTGTACTCCCTCCTGCCTCTGTCTCTCTATATACCAACATGCCAGTAGCTATATGTCTTGCCTTTGGCTACTCTAAGGATTTCTTCCTTTTGCTGGCAGGATCTGGAACGAAGACATCAGGAAAAGCTGAAGATACAAGCTGAAATTAAACGTATCAACGATGAAAACCAGAGACAGAAAGCAGAGATGCTGGCACAGGAGAAACTGGCAGACCAGATGGTGATGGAATTTACCAAGAAGAAGATGGTAGGGACTTGGTGTCTGATGCTGGACCCAGTGTTCAGGAGTGGCATGGGCCTGAGCAATTCTGGGACTCCAGCGGGAGATAGCCATGCCTTTATTTTAAAATTCACAGCCCTGGCTTCTTCCCCACTTCATCATGGCCTGTAAATTGTTGAGTAAGAGTATAGCTTTTAGAGACACCCCCCCCCACCAGTGTATCATTATCTTCATTAATACAGTCACTTAAAAGCTGCAATCAGGGTCACATGCAGTAAAAGAAAACTAAAGTGATTGGTGAAAGTGAAGTTTATATGAATTCTTCAAGGGTTGAGAAGCCTAGAAACCAAGCGTTAGCTTCTCCATACTTTTTTTTTTTGTAAAAACTCTTATATAGGACATCCTGTATTGGGTAGTTAAGATACCTCACTGTAGAATGAATGTATAAGAAGAAATAGAAGGGAAAAGCAATATCTGCAAACAGCTTGGGATGGATAAAGCTCCCAAATGTGCAGACTTATTCTGGGACAAAAATGAATGACGGAGTGACTGGGTTATATAGAGAGTAGAAGATGAAGGAGAGAGAGAAAAAAGACTTTTAAGTATAGTTTAGAGTGAATATGGATTTATATTTAAAAAATACTCAAAATGGCAGGGAAATGATTCTTTTGCGTGTGGATCCAGTTTCTTCTGCAAATTTGGAGTTCTTGATGACGGTTAACTTATCCTACTTCTCTATGATGCGTTTTTTAGAAAGTGTGCAGATCCTCCCCACTCTACCCTTTCAGGAGTAGTGGTGGAAGCATCTAGAATTTTCTCTATCCAGGGCAGGATGAGGCAGGGGAACCAGTGTTATGAAATATAATGTTGTGAGGGGTTACCTGGGGGGTGCAAAGGGGTAGAGGCAGCGAGCAAGCCGTGGGGGAGGGTACTGAAGGAGGTAGCACAGAGGGCGAGAAAGGAGGCTCTGAGGACAAAAGGGGGGAGAGAGAACTCCAAGGGGAGGAAAGGAGAGGGAGAGAGGGAGATGACCTGAGGATTCTTGAACTCAGCTGCTATACCTAAGGCATAAGCAATTGCTAGGTCCCTGAGGGCAGGCCAGCTAGATTGCTTGTAAACTAACAACCACCCTGACTTAGTGGAGCATGACCCCCAGATAGGCAACTCTCTGGGATTCTTGGCAGTCTGGGAAGGTAGAGTAATGAGAGATAAGAGATAGTCTTCATGGGGTGACTTTGGCATGCCACCCAACATGTGCCTGTGGTCATGTGACTCCTCCAGGGGCAGTGGTCTTGAAGCCTTGGGGTTTACTCACTTCTGTTCTTTCACAGAAAGAACAAATAAAGTAAAGGGGCAAATTTTGATGGTTTACTCTTGAGGTATCTGCTAAGCACTGTGGGGTTGCCCAAAGCATAGTTGGCAGTTTTCCCAGACACTAATGAGATAACCGCTACCTGATGCATTTTACAAGGCAGGCCGGGAACCACAGTTGTTACTTGGCGCTGTGGCCTTGCAACTTGAAATTATCTTCAGTGTGACGGAAGGAGTCAGAAAGCCTGGGCTCAGGATTCCTGTGTTCAAATCAGTTTTGGCGTGAGATGCTGCCAGAGCTATCTAGGATAAGGCCTTTGAAAGCTTTTTGTAAACCACGGCTGCCTTCTACAAAGGCTTTATGTTGTGCATTGGCTTTTAGTTGTCTTTATTTTTACAAATTGCTAAAGTCCTGCCCCCATCTTAAATGGAGTGAGGAAGGGGAATCACTCTACAGATTTTACAAAGCTGCAATGGTGTGTATTATCATGAGGTCTTCTCTTCCTGGCAGGCTCGAGAGGCAGAGTTTGAAGCTGAGCAGGAAAAAATCCGGAAGGAGAAAGAGAAGGAGATTGCCCGCCTGAGGGCCTTGCAGGAGAAGGCTCAGGATTATAGAGCAGAGCAGGTATCCACTTCCTCTCCCTCTCCGTTTTCCTTTGTCCCTCCCACTCCCAGAAGCCATCCCTCGGCATCCTGTAAAGTGGCCTGCAGGGTGGAGGTATAGAAGAGAGAGCCTGCTGTCTAGCCTTCAAAATCTAACCGCAGACAAATGTCATTTAGTCATGGGGAATATATTCTGGAAAATGCACCCGAGGAGGAAGGGTGGGCCTTTTCCTGTTGTCCACAGCAGCCAGAAGAGAGCAGAAAGTTCTAGAGAAAGTTTTGACATAAAGATTTTCCAACCTTAACTGACTAATGAAACGTCACCAGAGGAAATGTGGCATCTCTATCATTAGCAGTTTTTAAAGTTAAAAGCAATTCTAGGAGTCCGTGGAGGTACTTGAGATACAGGGAAACAATAAGGGTGAGAAGGGTAGGACAAGGTGACCCCTTGGGGAATCTTCTGACCTTAAAGGTCTATGCCAGGATTCCATTTCTTCCTTTTAAGTCGTTAAGTCGGTGACTCTATCTCAGATTCTTTTATATCCTCATAGCTCCCCTGTCCTCCCCACCCCCTACCCCCTACCCCCCACCCCTACCCCCCACCCCATGTGCTTTCTCAGGATGCCTTGCGAGCCAAGCGCAACCAGGAGGTTGCAGATCGAGAGTGGCGCCGAAAGGAAAAGGAAAACGCGCAGAAGAAGATAGAGACAGAGGAAAAACTGCGCAAAAGCCGGCTGGAGCAGGTGGCATTCAAGGAGCACACGCTGGCCATTCAGGTTCAGCGGGACCGGGATGAGTTCGAGAGGATCCTTCGGTAGGAGGAGCCGAGGACCCTGGCTTTCCTTCCCTGTGTTGATAAAGTTGTGGAAGAACAGGAGTGTGCCCAGGGGATGGTGTGTGTTGGATGGAGAGGAGATTCCTACCATGTTAACAGGAAGGTGCACATTTGTCTTGATCACGTTGCTGCAATCATCCTCACTAGATGGATGGCTGAAATATTTCAAAGCCATTCGAGCCAAAAACTTTCTGATTAGAGAATTGAAAAAGAGCATCTGGAAGTGTTTAAGGAACCAAGTGTTATTTATCCTGTATCAGTAGCGGTGTAAATAAAGGTCTCTCCTGCCGCCCCTAGATCCACAGCTTTCTGCAAACTAGAGAAACTGAGTAGGAGAATCCTAGAGGAGATGGAGGCTTCACCCAGACACTAAGGATTGTGTCATTAGAGCAAGACTTTGAGGGAGTCTTTGCCATTGATTTGACTCATAGCTGGTGAGCAACATGTGAAGACTCTGGGTGTCATGGGGCTCATTAGAAATGAGTGGACACTGTGCCTACTCCACTCGAAGGCTTCCAGAGATTGGTGTTTGGGTGGGCATCTTCATATGTCTCTCTGCTGCTTGACAGCTAGTGTCTTTTTACTGTTTGCTATTTCCATTCAATGATGATTCCAACATGTATGCAAAAGCCAAGGACAAATACTGCCTACTCTTCTGGTCCTCTGTCAGAGCAGTGGGCTTCCTTCTCTGTTTTCTCCCAGTCAGATCTACCACCACCAGATCTGATCTGATTGGGCACTACTTCCTTTGTGCTTTGTTTCAACCTCTGAAAAATACGATTTAAAAAAGGAGGGGTGGAGGACAAACCAAAGAAAATTTGCATTTGGAGAACTTGAAATTACAGAAGTTAGGCTCCAATGAAGCAAGATTGACCAGCACCCAGTCATCTTGGTGTGTGGGTGCTGGGTCCTTCTTATTGGAGCTGTCTCAGTCAGAAGCAAGCCAGGCCAGGCTCCTGGGCCTCTAAGGTGGCAAAGCAGACCTTCTCCCCTGAGAACAACATTCCTGGATTTTTCACAGGACCTTGTCCCTGCTTGTTCTCACTGACTGTGATGCCTTTTGGCTCTTCTGATTTTTCTGCCTCCCCAACCCCCACACTCTGGTTGTGCTGTGGTCACTGGACACCTGGTAAAGGAGAGAACCTCCAAGATACCCCACAGAGCCTGCTTTTGGGCTCCAGATTGCCTTCCAGGTGTCTCCCCCTACCTCTGTGCCCTTGGACAGCTGTGTGCCTTTGGCAGGCCCTAATAAATATTAATGGGATGAATTCCAAGGCCTCCTTTTGCTCCTGACCCACTTGCCTCTCCTTTGCTGGGTTTGCCTGGAGCAGGTAGACTAGCCAGCTATTAAAACTCCATCCAACTCTTTGGTGAAGTCCAGCTTCACCTACTGTCCTAGCTTAGCATCCAGACCTAGTGTCTCCAGACCAGGTGACTTCCATGACAGGTGTCTTTACTCGGGGAGTGTCCCTGACACAGCCAGCAATCCAGATTTTCTTAACTTCAAGAGCATGACCTTCAGTACAGCCTGCCTATGGACTTCCCACATCTGTTCAGGAGATCCTGAACTTTCAGACTGTTAACTGATTTGAGACCTTTAGAAAAAAATACTGACATTTAGGTGACACCCTAACAGGCTGTGATTTAAATGGTCTGGGGCAAGTAGCCTTTGAAATTTCTTAGGTGACTCTAGCATGCAACCAGAGTCCACAACTGTTGATTCACCCTTGTGCCATGACCAGTGTCCTTTTCATATTGCCATGAGAAAATGCTCAGTGGGAGCAATTTGAGTAAGGGCTTACTTTGGCTCATGGTTTGAAGGGATGCAGTACATCACGGTGTCCCCATCCATGGCACTGAGGTGGCTGGTCACACCACATTCAGGAAGCAGACAGAAAAAAACAAACACTGGTACTCAGCTCCCATTCTCCATCAAAAAATATTCAGTCCAGGACCGAAGTCCACAAGATGGTGTGCCCAAATTCAAGAGAAGTCTCTCCTCCTGAGCTAAACCTCTCTGGAATCCCCACCCCTACCCAGAGACATGTTCAAAGACATATCTTGTTCTAGGTGCGTCTAGGATCTAGCCAAGCTGACAATGAAGATTAACTAAGTTCCTCCTCATTGGATTTGTCAACTGCCCACCAACCCAGCAGCTCTCCAGTAACACAGCTAGCTTTCCCAACCATAGGGAGCTATCTACACACAGGGGAGTGATCACAAGCAGGGAGAATCCACCTGCCTCAGATCCGTGTGGGCAGTGGGCACTTGATGTCCAACTATAGAAGTGCATGGCCACAAGCACTTCCCTTCCTATACCCGAGGAAAGGCTCAGTGGAGCTGTGTGGTTTCGAGAGGTGTTTGCATGACTGGGGGAGCCGTTCGGACTTGGGTGCAGCGTGTGACGGACTGTGGGAGGCAGTAAGCAGATGCACAAGCGATGGGCTCTTTGGCTGTGGAGGAGGGGGAATCTTTGCTTTGGTGTGAGTGAACCTGTGGGAGAAAAGCAGCTGAGAAGTTCCCTCCTGAGATAGTTTTACAATTTGGTTTTGATTGTATTGAGAAGAAATCTGACATTAGGTTAGATGGCCTCAGACCAAATTTCTTTGAGATGTAAATATATTTCATTTGAGCATCTCTGGATGCCATTAGAGATTTTCTTCCTGATAGTAGAGTCCAGGAAGTATTCTTATGGAAGCCATCTATAGAAGGAACGTGAGGACATGAGCTGGTAAGAGAACAGAGAGATCTCAGACAGATGCCTTCTTCCATCAACCAAAGTAGGGCTAACCTTACAATGTTTCCTTACTCTTGTTTGGTTTTGTTGATGTTATTATCATAAGGGGGGAAAGGAAAGAAGGTAACTTAGAACAGACTTGAGAGAAGTTACCATGCATCATTAGACAGAAGAAAAGGGATAGCTCTTGGTGGGTAAAATCCTGGTTGTAGGACCCAGCTACGTAATTTACAGAGCCCAGTAAACATTTTGACTGTGGAGATTTTTGTTAAAATATATTAAGGGATTGGAGAGCTATCTAGCAGATAGGAGCATTGGCTGTTTTTTTTTGAGAGGATCCAGGTTCGATTCCTATAGCCCACATGGTAGCTCACAAGGGCCTGTAACTCCAGTCCCACGGGATTCAATGCCCTCTTTTGGTCTCTGAGGGCATCAGTCATAGATGTCGTGCACAAACACACATGTAGGTAAAACACTCACATATAAAATGAAAAACAATTAGAAATTATTAAGAATGTCAACACTGTGACATATGACAATGTATTTGGGTCTGTTCGGGGAGAGGAGCACACGGTAGACACTTTTAGTCTGGTGCCTGAAACCTCGAGGCCGGAAGGCTGTGGACTTTGAAGCACGACCACTGAGGGTTCACCTAGGAGCTCAGCCAATTGCATTCCTTTTGTTGGTTCCGCAGGACCCAGAGAGAGCAGATTGAGAAGGAGAAGCGGGAGCAGGAGAAAAAGGCTGCGGGATGCCTCCAGCATGCCAACGAGCTCCGAAGGCAAGTGCGTGAGAACCAGCAGAAGCAGGTGCAGAACCGGCTGGCTACCTTCGAAGAGGGCCGGCGCCTCAAGGAGGAAGCCCAGAAGCGCCGTGAGCGCATCGAAGACATCAAGAAACAGAAGCTGGAAGAGTTGAGGTGCTCTGGATTTCTTTTCCTTCCTTCCTTCCTTCCTTCCTTCCTTCCTTCCTTCCTTCCTTCCTTCCTTCCTTCCTTCCTTCCTTCCTTCTTTCTTTCTTTCTTTCTTTCTTTCTTTCTTTCTTTCTTTCTTTCTTTCTTCTCTTTCCCAAAGAGATGGCATAGCAGGCTGGAAACGGGCTTCCAAAAAGTGGGAGGGCTTTCGGCCCGAGGCTTGCCCTCTGAAGGGGACTCTGGCAGAAGGTCCTGGGACTTCATTTCCTTGGCTCAGTGGTAGCTCCTTGGCAGTGTTTTAGGATGGAACATACTTGGTGGGTAGATGGTAGAAACAGGTTGGGGTACAGGGCCCCAGGTTTTTGGAAGCCCAGGGCATCCTTTTCCAGTCACACCTTTGGTTAAGTACTCTACTTACATATGCCCTCCCTGCATTTCTCCTGGCAGAGCCACCGGCCTTCCTGAGAAGTACTGCATTGAAGCTGAGCGCAAAGCCAACATCCTGCCAGCCACTTCTGTAAACTGAAGGGCAGGGAGCCTCTATGATCTCTGGGACAGCACAGATTCACTTTAGTCCCTGGGACATCCAAGTTGCTGCTAACCCTCACATTTCATAGTTACAGATTAAAGCTATTCTATAAGGAACAGCTCCACTTTACTGCTGTGGGAATGGGGGATACCAGTGGACACTGAAGGTAAATCAAGATAAATTACAGTGGACTTGGATGCGGGTCGGCTGACACTCAGGGGCTAGAACCAGATGGTGTTCTGGTGGGGTTTTCACTCCTAAATGGTGGGATCCATTTTCTCGGGGGGCTCCTGGCCTTTCTGTAATCATATGGCCTGTCCCTTTTCACTATATTATTGTCTCTCTGTGGGCCCTGTACCCATGTCATAGGAATTTGGGACCACTGAGGCAAGAGTTAGAGCTCTGCCTTTGTCAAGGGCTGGTGAAAGGGTACACAGGGCAGAGTTGGAGGGGGAGGAGCATGAGTAGCTGGGACTGGCTTATTCTGGCTCCTGTGACTCAGACTGCATGTATGGAAGAGGTAGTGTGTGAGCCCAGGGCTCAACGCTCTGGACTTCATCCTTTCCTGCTTAGATCCCTTTCAATTCCAGGCAGCAGTGCAGCACAAACGTTTGCCCCAGTCTCATTGAGGCCCCAGGGCACAGCTCCTCACCCAAATACAGCTGGCCCTCACTTGCGGCTATGCTCTTCTCCGTTTGCTTTATCCCGTGAGTGGGCCTCCTCAACAGTTCTGTTGGAAACTCTTCCTGCTTTGCCCCAGCGTATGCCTATTTACACATCCGCTCTTCAGGTACTTACTGAACACTAGGTATACCACGAACCGTCTAGGCACTCAAGTTTACTACAGTCGATTTGGTCCCCTTTTCTGGAAGCTTCTCATTTGTGCTGATTCTTCCCTCAGCTTTCATACACCTTTAGGATGAGCTCAGCAGTTTTAGAAGGTCCTTGAGCATCAAGCCTTCCATTTTGAATGGCAACGCCATCTTTCAATGATAGAGGCAGTTCTCTGTCCTGGAAGGAGGGCTTCCGTCTAAAACCATCACTGTGCTGCCCTCTCTTCTACCCCCGGGCCCTTGCTCCATCTCCCAGAGTCTACTCTTGTCTCCATGCAACCGGCTGAGGAGGAGAGGACAGTTGCTGGCGTCCTGGGTGTTTATGACGCCAGGTTACAAGGGCCTGGGGCAAGAGTCCTCTTTTCATAGCGCCCAAGGAGAGTCACAAGCTGTTTCCTGTGTTTTTTCTTTCTCAGGACCCAGTGGCTTCCTCACTTACCCTCTCCATTTTCCTCAACTAGAAGACTATTACTTTTATACAACTAGGTGGGAAACTCCTTTGGATGGGGAAAAAAACCCTAACTCAATGCCCTCCAATCCAGAGATGTGTATCCATTCTTTCCTAAAGGTCTTGGGCAGTGTGGTACCCAGCCCATGATAGAAGAGAAAGCATTAGTGGTGTCACCAAGGATTCTAGTCTGCCTCTAGCTGGCACATTGTTCAGTTGTTGGTGAGACCACAGAACAAGCCTCATCTATTTCAGACAACTTTCTCAAGAATGTGAGAACCATTGTTGGTACCTGCTATTTGGCTGGTTCTACACCCACTGCCTGCAGAGTTGAAAAGAATGGGCCTGCTCTGCTGTGCAAGCCAGGGAAGAAGGAGGTGTAAGACAAGCCTGGCATTTGGCCAGGGCTGCTGCTGGGGAAATGCAGCTCTGGGGAGCTTTCAGAGCCCATGGCCCCTGAGTGAGACAGCCTGGAAAGGGTTTAGGCACAGGGATAAAAGTCTGGTTTTGGAGAAGGGACTATAGCCAACTAAGAATATGAAGGTGGCTGGGTCTGTGAGAGACGGTTCTGCAGTTACCAGCACTGGTTAACCCTCTAGAGGTTCAATTCCCAGCACCCACATGGCAGCTCACCCCCATGTACAACTCCAGTTCCAGGGGATCCATGGCACCAGGCACACATGTGGTGCACACATCTGTGCATGCAGGCAAAATATCCATACACATAAAAGAACCTTAAAAAAAGAAACTAGCCATATATATGTATATACACATACATATACATAAAGATGGTTTGGGAGATAATCTCAACACAAAGGATTGCCCATTAACTTTTTCAAATTGGCCCATAATGTGGAGGAGGGGTTTGATACCTTCTCTTAGGATTTGTGACTCTTCAACAGGCTTCTGTAGCCTCTAGAATTATCTGGCTCATCTTCTAGAGCCCAGTTCCTCTAAGTGGGACAGTTCTGAGGGCTGTTGGGATCTTCGCCTCGTATAACCCTCCTACCCGCTCCTTCTAAGGTGCTTTGTGGGGGTGATTTTTTACTGCTGGGGGATGAGTGGGAGCCTCACTGACGACAGGCAAGTCCTTTACTGTCAAGCAGTCTCTCCAGCCCCCCTCTAGTCCTCTTAATGGTGACTGGCAGTGGGACTAGGTCCACATGGAAGTCAGTCACCTGGCTGAAGTAGGGGAGGTCCATCTGTGGCAACAGTGGTTGAGTCAGTAGGAAGTGGGGTGAATACAGCCTACGGGAGGTGGGAATGAAGTGAGGTGGGTACAAAGACGTGATATCGAGGGCTCTTGGGTACCCCCAGGCAATCAGGAACGACCAGCCTAGTCTTGCCTCTAAAGGTTAGCTCTTGGCCCTTGGCCAAGCTCTTTCTGCTAGAGAACTTCTTCTGAGGGAATCTTCTGCTGACCTTATGCTCAAGAGGCACAAGTGGCTTTATGTTTCCCTCCAAGCCACGGATCAGCCTTGAGGTTTTCTGGGAGGCTGCAGAGGGCAGTGGGATGGGTTCGGGTTGGGGATGGGGACCAGGAGATAAGTAGGAGGTGTCCTGGTGTTGGTGTATTTTCTTCGTTGATGTAAAGTTTTTCTGTTTGTTTGTTTTGAGTGCTCAAACAATTAGTAACTTAGTTATGGCCGATTTATTTATTTATTTGTTTATTTATTTATTTTTGAGATAGCCCCTCTCTAAGTAGCTCTGGATATCCTGAAACTCACTATGTACACCAGGAAGGTTTCTAACTCACAGAGATCCATTTGCCTTTGCCTTCCAAGTTCTGAGATTAAAAGCATGTACCACCATACCAGGTTCAGATTCTTTTATTTCTTACATTTATATTGTCTTATATAGAAAGGTAGGTATTAACGTCCAAGGATCTCATAGACTGTCTTAGGCCTCTGGAATCTGTCAGACTGGATTGGTCCAGTCTAGGAAACCCAGTGACTGGGTCTCAGGTAGAACACCCAGTCAGATCTGCAGCTGGCTGCATCTCAGGCACGTGTGCCCCAGCTCCTGCCTGGGCTCTCTGCCCGACCTGCCCACGTGAGCCTGTTGCCAGGCTCTGAGGTGGCTTGGGGGACGGTCTCTGAACCTTTGCATCTGCTCCAGCTGGGTATGACTCTGCTGCTGGCTCAGGTGGCCTAGCCATGTAGTTCCTGACTCAGCGGGGTGCTGGGATGTCCTTTGGTACTCCTGAAAGCTTCAGCACCCCTATGAGTGTGACTTGGGTCACAGCTGGGCATTAATTGGTCTCAGTAAAAGCACTTTGAATAGGCTCGGATGAAAGGGGCTCTCAGAGTTCAAAGCTCTTCAGGGTTTGGGGGGTGAGGAAAGGTGGCAGCTGTTTAGGTGATGGAAGAAAGAAGACGCTGAATTCTCAGACAAGAAGTCTGGATACACAGGCTTGGAGGCTTAGGGACAAAGAGTTCCTAGCTTTCTGTTCTTTTGACCACGCCCCTCCTGCCACATTCTTGTGAAGCCTGGAAGCTCCGTGGTAAAGACAACTAGTCCTGAGGGACTTCAGGTCCCTTCCTATCGAAAGGTGACCCAAGTCTCTCTCCATGCACTGAAATGCATCCCAGGAAATCATGATTTATCTATCCTTAACTAGTTCAACCCCTTCCCCCGCTTCAGTGCCCACAGCTCCTGCCCTTGTCCCCGGGGTTCTCCTGAGGTTCAAACTCCTGCACTCATACCTATAGCCTTTTTGGAAAGGGTGGCTCTGTCTCAATGGTTTTGATGACTTTGGTGCTGGGGGACAGTGGTGCAGCTGAAGCAGTGACTTTCTCAGCCTCCCAGAAAGAGGAGATAGGGAAGGGAGAAGGGCTAGAGAGGGCGGGCCTGAAAGAAACTCCTTAGAGTTCCTGAATTTTTTTTCCTACATGGCTGCTGGAGAAGGTCTGTCTCTGGGCTAATGGGAATGAACACCAAACCATGAGAACTCTCGGCTAGATGAGCCTTTGGAGAATTGCCAGAGTTCCAGTCTTCTTTGTAAGCCTTAGGCAAGTGGTTACAGAATCCAGCTTGCATTCCCTGAGAGACAGGGTGCTCACTACCTACCTGCTAATGGAACCCGTCATCCCAGAGCAGACCTCGGTGCTCAGAAAGCTCAGTCCACGTGTGTCTTCCTGTGTATGAAATGCACAGCCCTAGCCTCACTCTGGGGCCACACTAAACAGGCGCAGAACCTATTGAAGCTCTCTGTCTCCACTCTGCATGGTGAGCTTTATGTGGGACAGTGCCGGTGGTTCTGGAAACTGGGTTTTACAGAGTCTTCCGGGGGAAGTGTTGGAAGGAGGAACCTGGAGGAGGAGGAGGAGGGGAGGCTTCCTCTTCACTCTTGGGCAGGGCTTATGGCTCTCCTGAGAGTTAACACTTCCCTTTCCAGCCAGGCCTGGCTGAGTTGAGACAAGCCCCACCTTCTCTCTCTCAGTCCTTTATCCAGGTATCCAGGCAACAGGAAACAAACAGGGAGGGCAAAAGGAGGGCCTGCCTGGTCAGGCTTAGTGGGAAAAGCTCTGAACCAGATAC
Organism: Grammomys surdaster; assembly: GCF_004785775.1. Lineage (NCBI taxonomy): Eukaryota > Metazoa > Chordata > Mammalia > Rodentia > Muridae > Grammomys > Grammomys surdaster. The sequence continues at coordinate 517,034 of NW_021620215.1, read as the reverse complement.
CAGCTTTCTTCCGATGCTCCTCTCCACCCCTACCTCTCTGGGCAATTATTTAGAGCAGGACAGGCCTGGGACCACTTGGGGGTTGGGGGGACCACAGTACCCCTTTGAAGATATGTGATCGGAAAGTCCAAGCACTGAAGTGAAAGCAAATTTTATCCCTACAAGTCCAAAAGCCAAGGTCCCACTGGACATATAGAGATGAAGTCATCACAAAATCTGTCTCCACACACGGGGGGGGCCATGGTTCAGGCCAATCAATCTGAGTTGTAGAATCTGTCCTGAGGACCTGGCTATGATCCCAGTGAAGTGTAGGTTTTGTGTAGAAGGCTCCAAGAGGTTTAGTTCTCAAGGATTTTATCTAATCTGTCCAAAAATAATCACTGGCTGTCACTCATGGTTTCATTTTTTTGAATTGTGTCTGGTAGGACCCTGGCTTACTTCCCAAGCACTGAAACATAGCTCTAGCTCTTCTGGGGTCCTCTACCCCCCCCCTCGGCTCATTATCATCAATAACCTTTTCAATCTCTCTTTAAACATCATCTCCACCAGGCAGGACCTTGTGAACATAATAGCACAGCTTATCACAGCATGGGCTAAGTGTCCCTTCCCTCCGCTGTGTCTCCCACCCGTGGGAATGCTGGAGGATAGGACCCGAGACTCTCTGCTCTTTCCCCGAATTCCAGCATGAAGTCCAGTTGAAGGTCTGTGGGATGGAGATGCTGCTGAGCTTTGTGCTGTGAAGATACCTTTAGAGTCAAGGCTTCCCCATTCTCCCTCAGCTGTCATTAGGCTTCCACACAATCTTTACAAGGGATTCCCTCTCACCTTTGCTTGTCCTCCTGCAATTTCAATTGATGACAAACAGGCAACCACTCATGACCCTTGAGCCTCCCTGAAAGTGGTGGGTCAGGTGGCTCTTTCAGAAATCAAGACTGTGTGAGATGGGTCAGTCCTGGGATACTGCTTGATGGGACAGATCTGGGTACACCCAGGCTCTCTCTTGCAGTAACCCCTCTTTCTGAGGTGAGCCAGTAGAAATACAGAGGCTCAGGAAGCTGGACAATGGGCCCAGAGAATACTTGGGTTACCTGTGTTTGATGCTCTTGCTCACGGCTCTGACTAGAGTTACCACCTGCAGCTGCACCTCTCATCTTCAAACCTCTCATCACCCACAGATCTGTTTTTCTTGAACCCGACTCTGATGCTCCCTGTCAGGACTTAGAGTGATCCTTCATGCCACCAGCACCGTCTCTGACCCTTTGTCCTTGGCCTCACCTGGTAGTCCTACATCTTATGACCTTCACTGAAGTCTGCTGGGAAGTCAGCAGCTGCAGTAGCTCCTTGGCTTCCAGAATCCAGCTTCTCTGTGACCACCTTGCTTTGAGATCTACATCATACCATCTGCCTCTCTGTGGGAGTTCCTAACTCCTGTTCTGGAACCCCTCTGAAACTTGCTCAGTCGGTTAACTCATCCCTGAATGTTCTGGGGTGAGCTCTAGGTCTACATGGGGACATGGAAGAGGGGGTGGAGTGGCTGGCCATGACGGAGGTTGGTCTAGAAGGGATTCAGGTTGAAGTCCTGAGTTAGCTGGGGATCTTGAACCTGTAAGGAGCCTGGAGAGGGACAAAGGCAAGTCAGGTAGGGAGAGAAGAGTTAGGGGTCTGAGTGGGGAGGTGGCTGTGTGGCTGAGGAGGTGGCTGTGTGGCTGAGGAGGTG
>NW_021620215.1:450080-515307 GCF_004785775.1 Grammomys surdaster | reverse complement strand
GAGGTGGCTGTGTGGCTGAGGAGGTGGCTGTGTGGCTGAGGAGGTGGTTTTGGAGGATGATTAGGCTGCCTATCCTCTACAGGGATCTGGGGTTAGGCTATACCACGTCTCCAAAGCTGGCTCTGGCTTCTCGGAATCTTTGTCGTGCCTCTTCTATCCCTCACAGTCTCTCTTCACTCTCTTCTAGGTCTTTGTTTCTAACTTTTTATTTCTGTTCTAGAACAGAAGCAAGAACTATTGTCCTCTCCTAGCACAGAAGTCCAAGATTTTCTATGTCAGCCTGGACCTTTATGAGATCTGAAAGGGAAGTGGGGTTGGTGGGTAGAAATGGGAAGTTTAAGGCAGAGACAGATGGTGAAGAAGAGGCAAGGGAAGATTTAGAGCAGAATACCTCTCAGGAGTGGGATCCTCTTTCTTTGCTGAGGCAGAGGCCTAGAGAGCCACTGGGCTGCAGGCCAGTCCAGGCCAGTCTCAAATGTGAGAACACTAGGCTGGATCTATGACTTATACCCTCTACCCTCCCCCAAGACCCCTCTTCCCATGGCATAGGACAGGGAGGCTGACAGCTTCTTTTATAAGCTCCAAATTGCAAACAGGTGACAATTAGCCTTCAGTAGGTCATGGGGGACCAAAGATGATTCTGTCTGCCTTTTCCAGCTTTGAGAAACCCTCTATGATCCCCTCAAAAGTGGTTTCTAACTAATAGGTCCTTATTCTTCCCCAACCCTTCTCTGAACCTCTCTGAGGCTTCACAGTTGGACCCCTTCCCCAGCAAATCCCTCTGATGGGCCTCATCTTTTGGTGACGGAATCCACTGGTTACTCATAGCTTCCTGCATCTGGGAGCTTCCTCAGGTGTGAGCAGGTGGTGGAGCAGGACTTCAGAAGTTCCATTTGTTATGGGATTAAGTTGTCTCATCCCCTCTCGCATGGGCTCATGCACTTTGAATCCCTCCCTCAGACATTGGGTACATCACTATGCACCACTACTATGCTTCCAGAGCTGAGCCAAACCTGGATTTAGCAGGTGGGGGATGCTGTCTTTCTATATCATAAAAATCTCATTTTAAATCCCCTTGAAGCTGCTTGGTTAGACAATTCTACTCCTGTTTTAACCCCAACCACACTCTCTTGACTTAAATCCCAAACTCAATTCAAACTCACTTGTAACAAATCTGAAATCAACTTCAACCCAGCCTTTGCGTTACCTCAGCCTGTATGCACATGCAGATCTGTGAATGACACTGAAAACAGATTTCTTATCCTAGCACAAAGTCCTGCCATAACACCTAGCTGCAGTGCTGGCTGCACTTCTAGCTGCACTTCTAACCTTAATACTGACCTTAACTCTAATTCCAACCTCAGATCCAACCTCAACCCCATTTATAATGTCAACTAACCTCAAATTTAACCCCAGAGGCAGCTGTCACTGCACATTCGCCTCAAAGCCAGAGCACTAATGGATCCCCCCATGTCAGTTTAGTGGGACCACAGGCTCAGCCCCTTCTATCGTTGTCCCTCTTCCTTGTCCTGTCTGTTTCCCCCTCCGCTCACCACTGGCCTTCCATGCTTTCCTCTGATGTGTAGTAGTCCATATGGCTACCAGGCTCTCCTTTGGACCACTCGGGACTGAGGGCCAGGATGCCTGGCTATCCCTAATTGGCCAGTAGCTGCGTCTGAACTGAATCTTTGTTTCTCCAGGCTTCTGTTTCCCTGGAATGGGGATAATGACCCCTGTTTTCCCAGACTCAAGACAACCCCATTAATCTCAAAATAGATAAGGAAATAGGATAGTTACTGTGTACATCTGGTGGAGCCTGGAGCAACCTGTTATTGTTGGCAGTTTGAGTCCAGGGATTTGGAACACAGAGCTGTGAGGACTCCGTGTGCTTCCTTATTGTCTTGTCTGATTCTTCCAAGAGTGTAGGTCTTGGCAGCATTCCTGAGCCCCATAACTCTCCTGCAGACTCTTCCCCCTCTGCCCTTCCCGAGCCTCAGGTCAGTAGTGGAAAAGGCTTCCTCAAGGGCCCACGCTGTTGAATGAGGCTCCAAATAATTTGCATCCTATCAGCTAGTCCTGGAATCCAGAGAAGGTTAAGGAACTGTCCTGAATGCATGGATCAATCAACAGTGGCTGGCCTTCCCCCTTCTGCTGTCCAAGACCCTCCTAACTGTGTTGGCTTAGACACTGTGATGGCTGGCTGCCCAGTTGACAGTCCAGGCTTTGAGGAGTTTTGTTCTTAGGGGATTCTGACTCCTATTAACACTAGGCCTACATTGAACCTTCAGCACCTGACTGAGATACCAAGAAATCCCAGAATAAAGCACACAGAGGGGCTCAGTCCTTCTCCAACCGGCATCCCTGTGAGAGGTGTACTCGATCACATGACCTCCTGTTCTGCCTACTTCAAACATTCTCTCAGGGTGCACAGTCAGTCCCTCACTCCCTCCACATGCCCGGTCTCTCTTCTTTAGGCCTCAGTGAACTGACAGAGGTTTGTGTGGGAGGCAATCCCATCATAGCACTTCCTGCTCATGGGGATCCCTGAACTTGGGGATGACCTTTGTGCCAACAAGGATGGAGAAACAGTAGCAGGGGAAGACCCTATTCTTACACAGCCCTTCTTTCCTGCTTTCAGCTCAGGAGCTTCACTCCCTTTAAAGGGACAGAGAAAAGCTACATTCCTGTGCCTCCTGTTACCTGGGCTTTCCTTCCGAGTCCCAGTACAGCAGAGGGATCCCTTCTCTGATACACTATCTTTTAGACCTGACTTGGAGAGCAAGGGATGCTTGAAGGGATTGGGACCCTGGAAATCTGGGTCTGCAATGGGTGGGTGTGTGAGACTAGGGGTGTCTTTGGTCAATGTTAACTCTTCAAATGCTGGCCATCCTTCCTCCCGAAATCTGGCTTCTCCTTCCTCTTTCCCATTTCCCCCAGGGAAGGAGGCAGCGAATGAGTGGTGACAGGAGCTCCATGGACGCTGGAAAATGGGGCGACTGTTGTCACCCCAAGGACTTGGCCAGGAGGAAGTGGAGGTTTAACAGGGGCCTAATTACAAGTCCCGCTGGTCACCCTGCACTACTCTTGGGACAGGGAAGAGCTTGGGTGAGGGCTGGGTAATGCCTGGGTAGGCCATCCTGTCACCCTGCTAATTAGGGCCACTTGGGCTCCTCCCCAAGGCGGGGACAAGGCCCCCTCCCTCCTATAGAAATAACTCCGGCTGTTCCTCAGCCTGGCACTCATTGCACCTTCCTGCCACCTCGGGCAGTGTCTGGGCCCTCCGCTCCCCCTCCCTCCACCTGCCCCTTCCACCCACCACCACCAGCCCACTGGAGCCCAGCTCAGGCGGAGGAAAGACCAAGCCTAGAGACATGGGAGTTCGAGGAGCCCTCCATCTACTACTCATGTGCCTGAGCCCAGGTATGGGGCTGGGCAGGGGCAGGGATACCCAGCATTACGCCGAAGGTCAGGGGTGCTCATGGGCTCAGAGAGCAGCCTCACAGATGGTCTAAGAGGCACTGGTAGAGACCATCCATCTACCTTCACTTTGCTGATACTGATTTAGACACTGTCACGGGGGCTTCTCCCCAGGAGCGCTCATACCAGAAGGCTTGGGGCAGTGTCTGTGTACAGAGGCTTTGGAACAGATCTTCATGGTAACTGACAACCTGTGCAGCTCATATACTGTGTGCAAGGTGCCTTTTGTGCTGTTCCCACGCTGGGAGCTGGAGACAGGGCTTGCTTGGAGATACGGAGTTAGTTATGGGAATTGAAGGTGGGGTAGGAGTCAGGTGAGCAGCAGCTCTGGGTGGGGGCCGAGGAGGAGCCTGTCAATGATCTGTTTCCTTTAGATAGTCTGTGTGCTCTTCCCAGTGGAAGGGCCAGCCCTCCCAAGCCAGAGCATTGGGCAGGAAAGCTGTCTGCTTTGAAAGGGCTGCACATGCTGGGTTTCTTCCATTATAGCTAATAAGAACCCAGGCCTGGGACCTCCGCTCTGGGGCTCATGTGCTACAAGAGCCCACAGGAGTTGCCTCTTCTGGGATGAGGCTGAGAAGATGTGGACAGGGAGGATGGTAGGCTCCCAGAGCCCCTTCACCTCTCTGGGGCATCGTGGAAGGCAGGGCTCAGCTTTGGATACCATGGAGGCCTGCCTGGGATTGGGCAAGTCCTGGCAAGGGGGACTCTATTGAGCATTGCAGAAAATAGCTCGGAGCCCCTCCTAGGGGGTCAAGAGGTAGGATGACGAGTATGAAGAAGGTGAGAGGGGAGGGAGCTGTTTCATCCTGCTTCTGTGTGTGGTATTATGCATGCCTCTGTATGTGTGTGTGTGTCTGTGTCTGTCTGTGTCTGTCTGTGTGTGTGTCTGTGTGTGTGTGTGTGTATCTGTGTTCGTACGTGTGTGTGTGTGTGATGACTGAATTTCTGGCAAGATGCCTGCTGCTTCCTTTGTCTGCTGAAAGCCCCTCAGGCAGTGCCCACTTAAGGAGCTGTGGCTGTGCCAGGAGAGCTGGGGCATCTCCATGTGTGCTGTATATGTGAGGGTATGTGGGTTAGATGCTTGCTGCATGAGCCATGTGCCAAAACTTTCTCTGAGCTCCTCTTGTCTTCTCTTTCCCCCTGTCAGTTTGAAATTAGCTCAAAAATTCAGAATAGGTTTCTTAGCTGAGAACAGACACTATCCCCACAGAGGTTAGTCAGCCTTGGAGACTTTATAAGGGTCAACCACCAGTTCCTTGGAAAGCCTCTTGACTTCCCCTGTTTCTTTCTCCTCAAGTCTTCTTACCCAGCACACTTTCCTACACCACCGGCTTTCACCCCATTCTTCCCTCTACACAAGCCCCCCTTTTCTCTTAAATTCCCTGGAAATCCTTTCCCAGTGTCACAGCAAGATAAACCAGAGTGATATGCCAAAGGGGTGGGAGGAGGTACAAAACGGTTGGAACCCTTGGGAGGAGTTGAGGAAACATCTACTGAGAAGGAAACTGAGGAGCTGGGGTGAGGCTCTTTGGCCTGTGGTAGGGCCTGCCTACCACAATTGAAGCAATACAGCCTAGTGCAGGGTAGAAACATTCTGTTCCAGCTTGTCCCTCCTATCCCAAGCCCCTTTCTCTGAATACTTACCCTCCACCTGGCTGACCTCCGTGATGCAGGGAAAGGGAATTCTCCCTGTTGTCAGCTGTTTCCAGTGGCTCATCCCCAGGGTGGAGCCTCTTCTCTCAGCAGACATCTGGCTCATCCTTAGCTCGCTTCTCAACGCCCCAGGATCTGGCAGACGGCATCGGGATCCTTATCTTAGGAATGAGCTGGTATTCTTTTGGCCTAAGGCTGGAGGAGGCATCTCTAGGTCCCGTTAGAGTCCCAGAAACTAGGCTGCTTGTTTGAGGCCAAGTTGAAGTCTTTTCAGGTTAGAATGTATGGGGGCTAGCCTTAGTTTAGAGGGGCAGGTCCAGTGCCGCCTAAGATATTGGGGGACATGTAAGGCCCTTGCTAGCTTCTCCAGAGTCAGGCTACACCTGGAACTCAGGGCTTCTGCAGATGTGTCTGGTCTTGAATAGACGCGCAGGAAGCCACCAGAGCATGCAGTGGGTGTGTCCTAGCCTAATGTGGACTCCGTTTGCCTGTAAATGTGTGTCTCTGTATAGATCCAATAGCTTTTTCATGTAAGAAAGAGGAGACTGCATTGGCATATATTCACATTTTGAGGGCTTGAAAGAACATGCTTGTGTCTATTTGTTTTGCCCAGGAAGGGGTGTACCAGTGTGTGTGTGTGTGTGTGTGTGTGTGTGTGTGTGTGTGTGTGTATGTGAGAGAGAGAGGGGGGGAGTGGGTAGAGACTTCCTGAGATTTGGCTCTGGGATCCCCAAAGAGCATATGTTTGTTAAAAAAGGTCATCCATAGACAAGCTTGGTGAGAGCTTTGTAGAAGGAGTGCTTCAGAGACTGAGGTAGGGAGCTGAGTGTCTAGGGTGGAGCCCTGGGTTCACTCCCCCCTTCTTCTTCTCTAGGTCTAACCGGTTGGGGCCAGAGCTTGCCTGAGGCTTCAGGGGAGGGAGGGAGAGGAGCTCAGTCCTAAGCTTCCTGATCCTGCCTCCAAACCCTGGGCTCCTGCTCTGACTCAGTGGCAGGAGGGGCCCCAGGGGGAGCAAGCAAGCAAGAGCAGCTCTACTGGAACCACACAATCACATAAGGAGGAGGACACGCAGTCACACAATCACATAAGGAGGAGGACGCGCAGTCACACAATCACATAAGGAGGAGGACACGCAGTCACACAATCACATAAGGAGGAGGACACGCAGTCACACAATCACATAAGGAGGAGGACACGCAGTCACACAATCACATAAGGAGGAGGACACGCAGTCTACAATCACATAAGGAGGAGGACACGCAGTCTACAATGGTATACTTAGCTTCACAAGGATCATTCTACAGAAAAAAACCTGCCATAGACAAAGGCATACACATGAACAAGCTCTAGGTTAGAGCTGCCCAGTGTCAATCAGAGGCACATACTATCACTTAGAACTCTCAGCGACATTATCATACACCGCACATACATATACACCACCACCACCACCACCACCACCACCACCGCCACCACACCAGCATACACAGCTATACTCTTGCTTTTCAGGATGGAAAGAGACCCAGAATCACTGTATCCACTCTTCTGCTTCTGGCTAGAGCACTTCACTTGACCCAGATAAGGCCTAAACCCAGCCTATGCAGGTGGCTTTTAAATAGCCTGTTTCTTCCAATAAAACATCTAACAACTCTGGGTGTTTCACACATGTACACACACACACACACTATCATGTAGATATGAAGGTAGATATCCTACATGGTCATGTGCATGAACATCTTTTTATCTACAGAGTCATAGACATAAAATGCACATTAGAATATATATAGATATACATATATATGTGTGTGTGTACATATGTATGTACATATATGCAAATGCACAATTATGTATACATACAAGAGCTCTGCATGTGTAAACAATACTCAAATGCTCTACACAAGTCTAGAATATATACACATGTTCACAAGGATGCCCAGAGACTGCCACATGAATAAACAGACAAACAACATAAGTATTGCTTATGCCAGTACACACACACATGCACACACACACATATACACACACACACACAGTCCACAGTCCCTCGTTCTTATGGAAGCCACACTGAGCTCCAGTTGGCAGGTAGCAGTGTGGTGGAGACTGACTACTAAGCACTGCTTCTGTTCTCTCTCTCTACCTGCTTTACCCTTCACCAGCACTGTTGTCTGCTGTAAGGATCAATGGGGATGGCCAGGAGGTCTTGTACCTGGCAGAAGGTGACAATGTGAGGCTAGGCTGCCCCTACATCCTGGATCCTGAAGATTATGGTCCCAATGGTCTGGACATTGAGTGGATGCAAGTCAACTCAGAACCCTCACATAGGGAGAATGTGGTAAGGCTCGTACTATATGATGTCAACTTGATGAGAAGCTAATATCCTGAGGGAGAAGGAAGACAAAGGAGGAAACCAGGGCCTTGAACTTCCTCCAAGATCTCTCAGGGAGTGAGGCAACAGGGATAAGAGCCATCCAATTGGGAGTCAGGCCAGCCAGTCTCTCTACCTCCAGAATTCTACCCCATAACAAGGTGGGTGGAGATTGAACGTGGGCCCTCCTTTAGAAGTTCCCAGTCTGACCTTACATTTCTCCAGAATATCTAATCCCATCTGCTCGGTCATTCGGCAAAAGGTCAGCATGCTCATTTTCAGTTGAGAACATTGAGTCTTAGAGAAGGTCAGCGAATTGCCCACAAAACTTATACAACTTTCCTTGGCTCGGTTCTCAACAGTCTCAACAGCTGTTTTCCTCTCTGCTTCACAGTTTCTTACTTATCAAGACAAGAGGATCAGTCACGGCAACCTCCCCCATCTGCAGCAGAGGGTCCGCTTTGCAGCCTCAGACCCCAGCCAGTACGATGCCTCCATCAACCTCATGAACCTGCAGGTATCTGACACAGCAACCTATGAGTGCCGGGTGAAGAAGACCACCATGGCCACCAGGAAGGTCATTGTCACTGTCCAAGGTAGGATGAGATTCTTCTGGGCTCCCTTTTTCCAGGCTTCAGAGCCAAGCACAGCTTGGTCACTGTTAGCCTGGCTCAGGCTTTTGGCTGTGCCTGGGCTTATAATTGCCTGTCTTGTTACAGCACGTCCTGCGGTGCCCATGTGTTGGACGGAAGGCCACATGTCAAAGGGCAATGATGTGGTGCTGAAGTGTTTTGCCAATGGAGGCTCTCAGCCCCTCTCCTACAAGTGGGCCAAGATCAGTGGACACAGTCACCCCTACCGAGCTGGGTCCTACCACTCGCAGCACAGTTTCCACTCTGAGCTGTCTTACCAAGAGTCGTTCCACAGCTCCATCAACCAAGGTGAGGGGCCAGCAGGGAGAGTGGAAAAAGTCAGGGGATTGAGACCTGGGGGCCTGCTGGGACTTCCAGCGGTACCACGTCAGACTCAGTACCCCTGTGAGAGATACTCACATCCCTGGGCATGTCCAGGCAGCTGCTGTTGAGGGAAGGAGAGAAGGTGCGAATGGAATGTCAGTCAAAAGCAGCATGGGTAATTTGGAGAGAACACACAGTCCAAGGAAGAGCTGGCCTTGAGTCCTGGCTAGGATGCTGATTGGTAGTAAATCTCAGGCAAGTGGCTTAACACCTCCATGGCAGATGAAAAAGGAATATTTACTGGTGACTGCCATCACTGGCGAGAGGATTAGATGGGGTAAGGTGTCTGAGGCTCCTAGCATCTAGAGAATCAGAATAAGCACTGCAGTCAAAGAATAACAAAGCTAGAGGGTACCCCAAAGCTCCTCTGGTCTAACCCTGTCTTCACTTTTCAAACTAGTGCTGAGTCAGAATGTGTTAAGTTCCTAAGGTCACAGGGATTTAACGGTGACTCTGTCTTCTTTCTGAGAGAGGGGTCTTTCCTTTTATTTTTTAAATTTATTTTCCTGTCTCAGCAAACAGTATGAGTCAGAGTGGAGTGGACTCGTGCGTGCTTGTATATAGCCTCCTTGTTTTTTAGGGTAGCATTTCATCCTCCACCCCACAGAGGCTGGGCAGGGTAGGAGTTCTCAGAGACCACTTTTCTCTGTCTCAGTATCCCTCTGATGCTCTTCTCATCTCAGGCCTGAGCAACGGAGACCTGGTGTTGAAGGGCATCAACGCGGATGACGATGGGCTGTATCAGTGCACAGTGGCCAACCATGTGGGCTATAGCGTCTGCGTGGTAGAGGTGAAAGTCTCAGGTAGGTACAGCAGCCCTAAGAATCCCCTGGCTTGGTGGGGGTGGGGGTCTGTGATTTGATTGCAGGTACCTAAACTCTATTTTGGAGCTTCAGCTGGTTGCCTCTCCACCTCTGCCAGGCAAGGCCTTTGTTTAGGGCAGCTGGAAGCCACCTGCAGATTCACTTAACCTTCACCTTCTATCCTCCGCATAGCTTCCTCACTGGGCATCCTAGGACTTGGGTTCTTTCCCACCGGCATCTGCCCTGGCATGTGCCAGGCTGTCAGAAGCCTGACTGCCTCTACTTCTCTCCACAGACTCCCAACGTGTAGGCATGATCGTCGGCGCAGTGCTGGGCTCTTTGCTCATGCTGGCCTGCCTGGCTGTAGGCATCTGGGGGCTCATCTGCTGCTGCTGCGGAGGCGCTGGGGCCGGTGGTGCCCGCGGTGCCTTCGGCTACGGGGTCGGCGGCGGGGTCGGCGGAGGGGCCTGCGGCGACTTGGCTAGTGAGATCAGGTAAAACCTGATGCATGATGCATGCTGCTGCACAGCGGGGGACCGGCGCCCTGTCCTCTTCACCCCTGTCTGCCATCGGCCGGCTGGGAACCCCATTCCAAACCTGCCCGCCATCGCCATGGAGTGCTGGGACTTCAGCATGTCGACCTGCCCACTCGCCGCATGGCTTTTCTGTCTTTCTCCTTCCCGCTCCAGTCTTCACCTCTGCTCCTTGCTTTTCACTTTCCTCCCTGTCGTCTATGCATCCCCCTAATTCTGTCTGGCCTAGACTGTAAGCTCCTGGAGGGCAGGGACCACGTGTTTTCCTCTTTCCCTTGTATTGCGCCGGCAAGAACCTCAACATGCCTATTTAAGAAGCGTTAACACCAATAGTACTAATAACTTACATTAGAAGCAATCTAGAAATAAAAATAGAACAATAGCAGTGCTAATGATTGCAACGCCTTGGGGACAGAGGAAAAGAAGAGCGAGGGACAGGAGGCGAGGAGAGCTTGCCGCAGTTCAGGGTGAGGTTTAGTCAAGGAAAGGAGGGACACAGTTCCCGGATCACTAAGGCTCCCTTCTAGCCGAACAATAGAAAGGGATAGAGGGCAACCTGACTGGGGCTGCCGGCCCCGAGCTGGGACACTCAAGAGTATGAAGGACAAACAGGGTATGAAGGATGGGGATGGTGGCATGGGACGCTGCAGGGTCCCTGTCCCAGGAATGTAAAGAAGGGAGAGTAAGTTGAGGTCCAGAGAGATGGAGGTCATGGGGCAGGCGGAGGGGGGCGCGGGAGATGAGAGGTTGCCAAGAGCCCCCAGCTCTGCCCAGGCCGTGCCAACGCCGCGCCGTGGAGGAGCCAGCTCACGCGCCCGCCTGTTGTTTTCCAGAGTGGACGCCGAGGCGCCCGGGTGCAAGGCCAGCGGGCGCGGCAGCCGCGTCACCCACCTCCTGGGGTACCCGACGCAGAACGTCAGCCGCTCCCTGCGCCGCAAGTACGCGCCTCCGCCCTGCGGCGGCCCCGAGGACGTGGCCCTAGTGCCCCGCACCGCCTCCGCCGCCTGCGAAGCGGGTCCCTCCCCCGTCTACATCAAGGTCAAGAGCGGGGAGCCGGCCAACTGCGCCGACTGTGCCCAGGTCGAGCAGCGCTCGTGCAAGGACGGCCTTTTAGTGTGAGCGCGCAGCACCGGGCTGCGCCCCGGCTGGGAGGCGGTTGGGGGGGGGCCTCCGCCCGCAGCTGGGGACAGGTTCGGGCCAACAGACCTGGCTCTCATCGGCCACCTAGCGGGGGGTAAGGGAGTTTCCCTCTGAGAAGCCAAGCGGGACAGAGCCTCCTTCTCTGAAGTGGAAGGAGGCGGGGGCACAGAAGAAGACAGTTTAGAGCTTTCCCCGGGCTCCAGGGAGCGAAGGGAAGGGAGAGCTGTCGATATCCCAGAACCGCAGAGGTACAAGCCAGGTGTCCCCAGCCAAGGCAGAGGGCCCCCACAGCCCTGGGTAGGTGGATGTCAGGGCTGAATTGTTCTGTGTGTGAGATCTGAGCTCCGAGGCAAGTGTTAGCACAATAAAGAAGCTTAAAGACTGACACCGAGGTGGCTGTCAAGCGTTCCTAGGAGGGCTGGGTGTGGAGTGGGGAACCCTGACGGGGTGATCCGTACTTCTATCCGAATCTTCTGCTTCCCCGTCCTACAGTGAAAGCCATGGCTGGAAGGGGGCATCTAGACCTATCCCTTCACAGTACGAATGGGGAAACTGAGGTCCTTCGGAATAGACTTCAAAATTCCAAACCCATCTTTCCCTTTTTATTCTAGAAGAAGAAACAAATGGGAGTGGGCAGGTGTTAGAGATGACCTGCGCATGCTCCCTTGGTTGTCTCAGCGTTTTCTCCTTTCCATCCATCTACCTAATCCGAACTTCTTTATCTCTCCCAGGTATATGTCTCCCTTTCCAGCAGCCGGGAAGGGATCTAAACTCACTCAGACACTGGAGTAGGAAGACCCAAGAATATTTAGTTCAGCCCTCTTTGATGGAAGATTAAGGTTTAGATACCCACTAAGTGCCAGGTGCTTTTAAATAGTTCATTTTACTTACCCCGTTAGTTCTGTGAGGCTGTGCACCATTCACATTATACACAGAAGAAACTGAGTTTCAGGGGAGTTATTATATCTCAACAGAGGCAGGAAAAAAAGGCATAATTTAAGATTTTGTTGACTCCAGGACATCAGGCTGCTTGCTGATAGCTGAATTCCTTCTATAATATTCCCAATGAGGGCTATCCCAACCCCTTCTGGCCACAGTACCTTTAGTGTCAGCTCACTGCCTCCCAAAGCATGAGCCTTTGGTTATCAAGATGAGTTGGACAGGAGTCAGGTCCGGGTGGCAGAAGAGTAGGGTCAGAGAGCCAAGTCAGAGAAGACAGCTAATGCAGAAGAAAGGCTGAGTAGGCTAGAGAGGAGAAGGCAGTTGGTGCAGGGAAGCGCTCAGGCAGACTGAAAATAGAAGATCGTTGAGCCAGGAGAATCTGAGCTGAGCCAGAGAAGATAGTTTTAGAAGACAGTTAGAAGAACACACAAAGAACACACAAAGTAGAGAAAGAAAAAACAAAGGAAGGCTATGAAGATCTCATAGAGTATTTTCTTCTATTGACCATGCACAGCTTTTATTCCTTGCTTTAAGATCTACTCGTGGGGAGCACAGAGCTTCCTGTTCCAACTCAGTGGCCTCTGGTGGACCACATGGTTGTATTCACAAAGGACATCTGTCTGGTTAGTGGGCTAAGGGGTCTTCAGAAGTTCATATTACTTCAAGGCCATTAGTTCTGCCTGCCTTTCCCAGCCACCTGCTTGTTGAGAGCCTAGACTCTTCTTTTGTTTCTCTTCTGCTCAAAAGAAACTGCTCTCCCTAATCGTCCTTCTCCTGTCCCAAGGCAACATACAGTAGGTGTACATAAGGCTCAGAGTATCCTGCCTGGTAGAAAATAACCTGGAAACCTCTAAGATGGCATGGGGGCTCACCAAGAGGTGGTTGGGAGTGTTGTCTATTCTGCCCTGGCAGCGCTTGGCAAGGTAGATGAGAGAGAATGAATGTCGGGCAAAGGGAGTTAAAGACCACTTACCTAAAGGTTGGATGGAGTATGGGCACTGGCTGTATAGAACACAGGGGGAAGACAGTTAAGTAGGGAGGAGTAGAGAACCTACCAATCACCTGGCCATGTCTATGAGTGCATTTCAAATGAGTTATTCATAGATAGAGTTTGCTCTTCAGCAGGGCCCCATGCCTGGCACACTTTTGCCCTAAGGCAGGTGACTGATAAAAGCTGACATGAGGAAAAGATGTTTATACTCTGAGGAACTGCCAGCCCAGCCTCCTACAAGGTGGTGAGGGGCTAAGGCAGGTTGTGGTGAGTGACATCCTTTTCCCCATTCTGGGAGTAGGGGAGCCATGCTGATGGAGACTTAACTTTCACTTGAGCTTGTGAGGACATTGTGAGGCTCTGGCAAGCAAAACCCATTAAGAAGTAGCAAGAGAGTGTCGCGCCCACCCTTGTCCAGCAAGGATGACGCAACACATGAGCTCTTCTCCAAGCAGTTTATTCAGGACCTTGAATAAGCTTCTGACCCCGGGGGGTGGGGGGTGGGGGGGTGGGAGGGGAGCGTCTCCCAGGCTTAAGCACTCTAGGACTAGCCTACCCCTGCCAGCCACGTGGCAACAGCAGATAGGTCCACATACATGGAAGCAAGCCAGATCACTAGCCACAGCCAAATAAGGACTTGTTTACTCCTGAGAGCACTTGCCATCAGGATGGCGAAAGGAGACCAGCGCCATCTTAAGGGCGCGGCACTATGCGGCTCTCCACAAGAGAGGTTTCAGTGAGACTCTAGCAACAACTTCTGTTAGGGCGAAGCTGGGAAGTGAGGAAGTTTCTAAGTTGTATAGAAAAGAAGTTCACTTTTCAAAAAAAAAAAAGATTTTCCTTCAAGACCACCTGGATCTTTTCCCCTTATTTCTTCTGTGTGTAACCTGTTTGGGCAGAGATATGGGGAAAGGGCACATAATGTGATATACATTGAACAATGGATTTGGGAATGGGCCAGAGTAGGCTGGGGTCATGGAAGCTTTGATTTGTAGTATTTATCTTCTGTGACATAAATATTCCCACAGTTCAATGCCCAAGCTGCTAACATGATGTTGTTGGCCTGGGGTTGGGAGAGGTGTTTGAGACGGTACACCGTCGTACCCACAATTCAGATGAAGTAGAAAACAATAAGTAAAAAAACAGATGGATAGCAAAATAATCCAAAAGTGGTGGAGGTTTGGGTGCCTAGCATCCCTAATTTGTTACAACGCATTTAATTGTACATTTCTAGAGTTTATTTCAGTGGATGGCCCTGTTGGATAGCTGGCTTGCAAAATTTATGTTAGTCAGTTTTGATTCATGATGGCAAAGTTCCTGAGATAATGAGTTTTGAAAGAGGAAAAGCTGATTTTTGACTCACAATTTTGAATATTTCAGGTCAAGGCTGCTTGGCTTCCTTGCCTTTAGGCCTTTCATGAGACAGCACATGCTTGTGGAAGCACAGTAGAGGAAGATGCTCAGTCTTTAGAGTTGGAAAGCAAAGAAGAAAACCAAGAGGAGAAGCTGGGCATGTCCCAGTGTCTTAACTTCCTTCCACTGGTCTTCTAAAGGTTCCACCATTCCCAAATAGCAGAAACTAAAATCAAGCCAGTAACACTCAGGGCCTTGGTGGTCCCTAGTCCAAACAGCAGTACTAGGCAAATGACCAGCTAGGCACAGATGCCCCCTCTGAGAGGAAATCTTAAGGCACTTCTGATTTATCCCTGTCTGTCTGTCTAAAGATACAAATAGCACAAAGTCACCTATTTCCATTCCTCTTTCTGGTCCTGTTTTTTTGCACCATTTCCCAAGCTTGCCAGGACTGGATTCTAGTTCTTTGGGTCACCAAACAATTATGTGGATAGCCAACACACCACTCTTGTGAGAGTCATTAGAAACTCAATTAGGCATCCACAAGATTTTCATGAATTTTGCCTTGCAGTGCATCTGATGGTGAGGCATCTATGCAGAGTGCCTCTGAGTCTTCACTACCCATCCCCTCTGATATCCCTCCCCAGCTCTTAGAGGGGCATAAAGAGTCAATTCTCAAGCCTGTGGGTAGGCGGAATCCCATGAATCACTAGTGTATTCCCCCAAGAGTAACCATGACCATACAGGCAGGGCATACCATTGTATTTTTATTTTTATTGCTCAAGTCTAGGTCCAGACTCCCCCCTCCCGTGTGTGTGTGTGATGTATGTATGTATGTATGTATGTATGTATGTATGTATGTGTGTGTATTGGGGAGTTTCGGAGGTGTGAACTACCTAACTAGTATGGGATTAGGTTTGACTTGTCTGGAGATAGATGAATGGCTGGTGAAGACTTTAGATCTGTTTCCTAAGCTTCCTGGGGCCTTCCTCCTGGCTTGGTCCCTGATTTAGCTTGGGAAATCCTGCTCTCTATCTGGTTTCCCATTTGAAATAATAATTTCATAAATAGCTGAATTTATTTTCATAAAGGCTGAGTATGCTTGTGTTGGGTCCTGTGTGGGCTTGGAAGTGGGGAGTAGGAGGAAAAGAAGAGAAACAGAACAGTTGTAATAAAGGTTTGTGAGTATTCCGTGTTGGTATATGCAAAAGGAGCCTCTGTGGTTAGAACCTGATAGAACGAGATTCACAGCTATTGAGTAGGTTCCCAAATTGTTAGGTTCTTCCTTTGTGAAATGAACAGGAAGAAGGCTATCTGATGTAATGTGTGTATTTCACACACGGCTATGCAGTAGGGACTCAGCAAGTGGCTGACCCCTCCATATCTAATGGGTAATCTCATCTTCCATAGTAGGGCACGCCTGGAAGCCTGGACCTCTCCATCCAGGGATCAGGATGGAGGCTGAGGTGATGGGAAAGCTGCATTAAGGGGGATGTTTTGAGATTGAATCTAGAGACAGTTCACTCTCTGGAGAGAAGGGACGAGGAATTCTGTAAATTAGCAGAGTAGAAGGACCAGGCCTAGTCTGTGAGGCAGGCACTAATACTGACAGCAAGCCTCATTACTAACAGCGATACTAATAATTACAGGAAGCACCTGAAACACAAGCTCAGCAGGGGCCTGGACCAGCTTCTAGAATCCTCTGGTGCCTCTTGGGACCAGGGTGTGTCTTCCTGGCATTTAGCACAGCGGCTGCCCTCTGGGGTGCCCACTGTAGCTGTGAGCATGACAGACTCTCTCAGGTGGCCCATTCCTCCTGAGAGTTCTTCACAGCCACAGGGTAGATGCAGGCAGCAGCAGTTGCTGCTTTTTTTTTTTTTTCTCAGTTTAACAACTGGGCTTCTCTGGTCGCTCAGCCACACACTCTACTCTTTCTCTGCTCAGTCTCTTCAGTGTTCTCTGGGTTTTCTCTGCCTTCCTCCTACCAGGATGCCTGCTGTCTTAGACCCTAAAGTTCAAAAAGGTTCCTGCGCCTCCTCTAGCCCTAGCCCCCAACTTGCCCAAGCCCTTGGCCAAGGCAGTTTTCCTTGCTTGTAAAGCTCCCAGGCCTCCTCCTCCATTGACCCCTTTCTCAGATGGCCTTCACAGAAAGCAGATTGGACTAGCCCTGCCCCTTCATCCCAGCCTCTCTCCTGCTGCTAGACCAGGAGAAGATTTACTCAATTATCTTTTTCTGTTTGAGGAGTGTCCTTTTATGCTGCAGCTCCACCAGCCGAGGCTTCCCCTGAGGGTGGTGGCCTGGTCTTGTCTTTCTCAACATTAACTCCCTTGAGAGCTCAGCTAATGGGTAAAAATTAGTGATGGATAGTTTGTGTGAGCTACTCCTCTCCTGATTTGATGATGGTAATACTCAAAGAGTGTTTCAGAGAGGCGAGGTAGACAAGGTTCCTGTGGAACTAAGGGAACAAGCAGACTAGTGAATTAGTAGGGAATGTCGCCAGTGTCCCAGGGTTCCAAGGCAAGGGCCCAGGGCTGTGTCTACCAGCTAAGTCACAGTGCCCTTGAACTTACGACCAACAGCTCTATGCATCCATGACTGTCAAAGCTCATTTTTATGTGCCGCGAGGTCTTCTCACAGCTTGTGAAGGACTTGAGGAAACGTCATGTCTGTGATTACTGCTGTAAAAAATTGAGCAACTGATCCTTGTCCAGAGCCTAACCTGCTGTTATAACATTGATCCTGTGGGGAAATCTGGTTCCTTCGTTTCAGTAAACATGAAGTCTTTCCAGGAATGGAGCATACAATCTGAAAGGGGAGGTAAAGATGTCAGTAGTTTTTCTGTTGGTATCTATCACCCCAGTCACCTAAAAGCTGCATACCAACAACGCACAGGTTTATGCACCTGGGTCAGACTTCTCTCCTCAATCCCCACTCACTCTCTGCTTCTTTAGTGTTCAGTCTATTCAATGTTAGCACGCCCCATAGATGGCCTATGGTCGTTCCTAAATCTATCCTGCTACCTGTCTCTTCAGCAGCTGGCAACTCTGTCTGTTAATTTCTTTCTTTTCTTCTCTGTTGCCACCATGGGCCAGGAAATCTTGGTTTTGCCTTCAGAGTGAGTCTTGAAGTAACTTATTCTTTTCTATTGCTTTGTGGTCCCTGAGCACTGTCACATCTTACCTAGTTTAAGTTTTCAGTGGGTGATCACCCACAGCTTCCTTCCTGTTGACCACAGCTTGGTATTTACAGAGGAGCCAGACTGATAGCTGCTCATTCTTCCACTCAAACTTCCAAGACAGCCGTCCAGAGTCAATGATCTTAGCTGGTTCCAGACCTTTGCGCTATTGTCTTTGACGTGACTAACTTCCAGCCCCACTCCCTAGCTCTCTGCACACCAGCCATCTTGAATCACCTCAGATTTTCATCCTGGCTGATCCCTTGGATTTTCCAGACTGCCCAGTGCAAGTTGTCATCTTCTTCAAATTGTTGCTCAACAGTGTCCTTTTCAGTGAGACCCATCATGGGCACCATGGTAAAGGCTATGTCTTCTGCCTGTGCTTATCATCCCTGATGTCCACCCCTGTCTTTAATTTGGAGACCGTGGGCAGTCTTTGGGGCACACTGTCATACATAGTGTTTCAATCACTGGTGACTGTTGCTAATTAATTCACCCCTTGTTGTCCTCTTATCAGCTCCATAGGGAGGAAGTGCAAGACAGGGATTCTTCTCTGCTTTATTCGCTAATGTACTTAAACTCCAAAACCAGCCAGGGATGGACTCAGCCAGTAAAGGTGCTTGCTGCACAAGTCTGGTGACCTGAGTTTAACCCCCAGAACCCATGTAAAGATGGAAGGAGAGAGCCAACTCTGTAAAGTTATCCTCTAACCTCTATACATGTGCCATGGCACACACACAGCCCCATCATGGACACATACACATGAACACACAATAATAAATAAATAAATGTCAGGAATATAGAGAACACCCAACAAATATTGTTTCTAGAAGAGGAAAGAGACACGGGTTCAGATTGCTTTCATCAAGAGGAGTTGACCCTTAGTCTTACCTCCAGGAGAGGCAAGACCTTAAGGAAGAAACAGTCTTCTCCAGAATACAGAGCTTCCTGAGGACACTTGGAAGGTTTTCGGAGCCCAGACTACTGACTATGTTGTCTGAAAAGGGAGATGGAATGGTAGAGTCTCCTAACCTGAGAGTCTTGGCTCACTCTGTTGGAGAGGAAATATGTGGCAATGGTCATGTCTTGTTCATCTGCCCCTCTCCATTAACCTCTTAATGAACAAGTATGCTTTGGACCAAGTGCTTAGTGTATGTGACAGGATTGGGTATGAGACACGATGCTTCCAGGAGCAGCCGGCCTCCTGAGGGAGACTATTAAGCTCATTTGGAAGAATTATTGAATGATGCCCGTAGCTGTTGATTCAGCTTCATGTGAGCTGGGACAGTTGAGGCTGTGAGATCACTTGAGGAAAGACTTCTGCAAGTAGGAGTGTCCGGGGCTGAATCACTTGATTGCAAGGCAAACTGGATCTGATTTCATGCTGGGTTGAGAGTTAAGGAGGAGTGCCTGGATTAAGGGATAGAGTGTGTGAGTGTGTCAGGATTTTCAGACAGATATGAGCCTTGCTTGGAATGGAGGGTGTGTGGGGGGCTGCTGATGGTTGTTAGCATCATCTTAAGGCCCTTGAGTCTAGGGCTTGGGAAGGTTTGTCTGTGTCAGCTGCTATGCACCCCAGTAGGAGAATCCATCCTCCAAGTTGGACTTCATTGTGTTTACAGCAAATTGTCCACTGAATCCGCCTCCCCCTAGGGTTGAGGGATTCTGGTTTCCTCTGCATTTTCTCTAGATTTTACCAATGCAGACAGTATAAGGAGATCTTTAGTGTTTAGAACTTAGCTGTCTCAGGTTCCAGGAATGAGACCTAGCTCTGACCACAGGACCTAGGCTGTGCTGGCACTCTGAGATAAGGGAACAAGTTGGTAATGGGATGTTTCTGTGTCTCTCTAACAGGAAATGATGTGGTGGGGGTAAGATGTCCACTGGGACAGTGATGGCTGAGTGGCTACAGGGGCAAGGAATAGGACATAATAGACCATAGTATCCTCTGTCCCAAGGTCCAGACTTGCGATATTCTTGAATATCTGCTACCCCTTCCCTAGCCTGTTAGCCCTTGGAAGTGTCTAGGACATCTCCAGCCCAGTATGACTGAGCATTTAGTGACCTGCCTAGTTTAACCTTGCTGTATGTGGCCAGCTGTCAGCCACCAGCAAGCAGGCATCAGGCAGTAGTCAGCAGTGAGCTCCCAATTGTCCTGCAAGGGCATTTGAACCCTCTGTTCCAAGTTTCCTGACCTGAGGCAGCAATTCCTGACATCCTTCCCACGAAAGGATGCTGTCGTGCCTTTGTCCTGGCCTGTGTGACACCTTTCAGGACCAATCATAGCATGTAATGAAACAGGAGCTTTGCAGTAGGTGAAGCACCCCCTTCTGTGTCTGACTTTGTCTGACTACGTCTCTGCCATTGCTTGGAGAGGCTTCTCTCAGGAACTCCCATCAGACATTCCATGCAGAACCCCTAGTGCTGGAGGAGTCTCTGTGGGTAGTTTGGAGTCACAGGAGATTGAGCTCCCCGAGGTTCCTGAGGCAGCTCTGGTACTGCTCATCATTAAGACTTCAGGTCCTGAATGTTCTTAGTCGTTCTGAAAATGCAAAGGCAAAATCTGGGCCTGGAGAAAGGATCCTGTGAGTCTGGATGAGCCTAAAGCTCTTTGGGAGATGATCTTGTTATCTTATAAACCTCAGTTCTCAAGTTTGCATCCAGGGAACCTGGCAGATCTGCAGTGTAAGAGTGCCCGGTTAGAGGTACATCCTTATGATCCTAGCTGGGTGCGGAATCAGAGCAGAGAAGGGGATTTTCTTCTTTAGGCTGACTTACATTTAAATTATTAAGTTGAATTCTATGAAATCATCTGTATTTCTTGTATCTTTGGTAATCTTCATATGATCCAATCCAATATATTTTTCAGCCTCTTCATTTTTTTTTTTTGTTAGATCCTGTCCCCTGATAGTTAAGGATGAGTGAATTCTTGACTTTATCTTACAATGTGCTTGGCTCTGAGTATTACCAGTTTTGATGAATGACACCTCCATCTGCCTATCATGCCTGCAGATACCCCTATAGTGTCCTTGGCCTCCCTTCAACCAAGGACACAATGCCCTGCCTATTCTAGGTCCTGGATGGTTACTGGACACCCTTGATTTTCCCACCACCACCCTGACTCCATTCTAGGCTGACATACTTTCCCAGGATTGCTGCAAACACTTCGTCTTTAGGCCTTCATTTTCTCCCTTCTCTCCGTTCTTCTCACAGGTCTTTTAAAAATGCGAGTAAGATCATGTCATTTCCTTCCTTAAAGCGTTCATCACTACCCTCCTTCTATGTTTACACTTAAGGTTGACATCGTTCTGTGTCTTACCAGAGCCTGCCTGACCTGGCTTCTGGAACTGGCTCCTTCTCAGGCCACTCTTGCTCGTTACTCTCTGCTCACAGAGATCTTCCTTTAGAGTCTGAAGTTTAGACATTCACATATGTCAAAATCTTTCCAGAAGGCTTTTCATACTTGCCAATTCAGATCTGAGTTTGCAGGCCCTGCCGACCCTGCTTTACTAATTCCTCTCTTTCTGCTGGTTGTGTCTTAAACATCCCTTCTTCAGGGACACATTTTACACATTGCCTTCCTGCCAGCTATATTTTGCTCCCTCGATTTTTCCTTACTCTCTGCTCTCAGTTATTTTTTTCCCTGAGGAAGCTTAGTACTTCTTTAATTATCCATTTGTGTTTATTCATGTTTGTCTCTGCCTTGTGGACTGCTTCCTGAGTGCAGTGAAGGGGCAGAGGCAGGTTTGTCTCCTTGGCAGCTGCCTTCTCAGCGTTTCTTGCTTATAGTAGGCACTCCTTAAAGGCCTGCCGAGAGAACGAATATTGAAGATTTTAGACAGCGAAGTTGGCTGGAGCCATTGTGTCAACTTCAAATTCATGCCCTTCTGTTGTGTGTCTTTGGTGCAGCTAGACAAAGCTGCAGGTTTGCCTTTAGTTATGGAGAGTGACTAAGAATTATGGCAGGAAGAAAGGCCAAGGGAGGACTTCCCGTATTTAAGCCTACTCTTAACATTTGTAACTATAAATCGTCATAGAAGGGGGAGCAGAGCGATCATAAGAGCCAGAGGTAGTGGGTGTCTGCAGCGAATAGTGGATAAGAACACCATCACACATGAATGAGCTCACGGTGGCTGTTTCTGCATGCACAGTCCCTGCACAGACCAAGGGAGGGCTCGTAAAGTCCTGTTCCTGGCTGAGAAGCTATTGACAGTTGATGGCTGGGAAGGAGAATCAGTTTCCTGCAGGGATGTGGCCTCTGAGAGAGTCCTTATGCTCCAATAGATGGTTCAGACACACAGAGCAGCACCGAGCGGACTCAGTGGGTTTTAAACAAGAGCAGCACATGAAATTGGGAGGAAATTGGCAGGAACAATGTTGGAGGGTTTGAAGGGTAGGGAACGTGGGTGAGTTTAATCAAAACATGTTACATGCATGTGCAAAATTCTTAACAACAAATTTTGTTACTTGAAACTGTTATGTGTTTTCTTTCAAAATGACATGGGAGGCCACATTTGGACTGAGCAATTTTGGGGTTTCATATTAAAGCATAGCAGTAAAGGAAAAAAAAACCTTGTTTCTTGTCCCAGGCTGGGGGCTGTAGCCTTCGTTTTCTTACCTGTAACTACATCCTCTATTGTGGAGGACCTTGCACACACATACATAGAACTATGTTCTCTGCCACTTCCAAGCCAACTTCAGACTTAGGGGCACATATATGGGTGACTCTACCACCATTTACTCAGAAAAGAAGTCTCAGAATTTGTATTTGGGCAGGGACTTCCTGGATCTTGGATTCAAAGAGTATGAAGGTTCAATGGGAGAATAAACTCCCCATAGTGTCCCTTTGTCTCTTTACTGATGGAGGTGAGCCAGGGAAGGCCATCAATAGCATAGGCCAGAGCAGTAGCCATCTTGAAGAAGTGAGAGTGACATTATTTCTGAGCCTAGGGATAACTGATTGGGAATGAGCTGACAGGCATTTCAATCCACTGTCCTTTTAGGAAACAGTCTCCAGGGAATGAAGGTCTGAGTTAGCTGCTACCTGGACTTGGCTGAAGCTCTGGATGTTAACTCTGGTTTTTGGTATAGAATTCTCTGGCAGACATGTGCACTGATGATGCCTTTCTCTATCTTCTCTTGATTGCCCAGGTAATAATTTGTGAGCCTCAGTCTCTCCCTTATACCTCCTATCTTTGCCCCTGTAGTATCTAGGTCCTTGGCCAATCCACAGCCTTTCTTACCTTCTTATGCTGAAGTGTTGCTACATGTGGGATGTGTTCTCAAGGCTCAGGAAGAAGCCAAGGCTATGGTGTGTGTGTGTGTGTGTGTATGTGTGTGTGTGTGTGTAATGTTGCATACATGTGTGTGTGTATATTTGTATGTGTGTTATGTGTGTTTCATGTGTGTGTTGTATGTATGTTATATGTGTTGCATGTGTGTTTTGTGTGTGTTTATATGTGTGTGTATGTGATGTGTGTGCTTGTGTGTGTGATGTGTTTATGTTGTATGTGTGATTTGTGTGTGTTGTATATAGTTGTGTGTGTTGTGTGTCGTGTGTATGTATTGGAAGATGGGACTGTTAGGAATTTTCTGGGTATTAGGCTGTAAGGTTACTGCTGTCAGTAAGAGGCAAGAGGATCCCACAATATTTCTGAGCAGGGAGGGAGAGGGCCAGACGATCAGTGGATCATGAGTGGGAGGATTGGGGGATTGGTGTGTTCCTGGGTCTGACAGGCAGGATAGTGGTAAGTACCTAGTGCCCTGAGCTCCTGCAGTTATGCAGGCTGGCAGTGTGGTGAGCAGAGCAGCCAGTGGAGGCAGCAGCAGCAGGTGGGTGCAGCCTGTCTCACTTTCTCTTCAGTTGTGCAGAATTTCATTGACTTTACCTGACCATGGTGATCACTGAGTAGCCCCAACAAGGGAATACAACAGCTATGTGGTGGGCTGGAAGACAAGACAGAGTGTGAGAGACAGTGTCCCAGTCCAAGAATCCCAGGTCATATGATCGTCCTCTCTCCCAGGGAGTGTGGCTCTGGCCCCAGCACCACTCTCCCTTTTCTGCCCCACTTGGAGGGAAAGCCAAAGGTCACCCATGAGTCTGTGATGTCTCCATAGCACATAGCTGAGCAGAGCTCTCGCTTTGGGAACACCCGCCCAGGACATCACATGCCATCTAGTCTTCCATGCCTGCTAGCCATTCCCAGGCAAAAGCTCTGCCCTTCTGCCCCTTCCCCACCTGAGGACAGGACTGGCCCTCACTGGGGACAGAGGTGTCACAGATCAGAGGATAGCTTTGAACTCACTGTGGGGCTGCTGTATGGCTGCTGTTGACAAGATCAGAAGCCCTTTGAGGGTAGGGCTGTGACATGTTTTAGTAACTGATGGGTAAATGCTGTGCTGCTGTGCAGATGTTCAGGAAAGCTTATTGAATGAGCAGATGGATGCCTTTCCTGCTATACTGATTTCTGTTCAAGCTTAAAATAAAACAAAAAACAAAAAGCCAAACCCCTTATTTGTTAAGTCAACTATTACTTCTGACAAGATGTCACAAACCACTCTTCCGCTGTCCCAGAAGGAAAGACCTTGGCGTCAGCTAAGTTGATGTAGCACCACTGACTTTGAATTTTTAGTGAGCAACTGAGGAAGAGAATATATAACAGAATACTTCCATGGAGACTCCAAGTGTAGTCACCATTTTTTTTGAGGGGGGGGGGAGGGCGGGAATCTCTGAGCAACCCACAACTTTAAGATAAATTCTGCGTTTGCTTTGTTTAAGGCCTAAGAGGATTGTTTTTGTGTTTTTTGCTGTGGTTGCTTTTGCTTTTGCATAGACCCAAAGAAGCTTGACTAATGCCAGCATTTTTCTTTTATTCTTAGACGTTCTAAGAAACACGACAGTTTCAGCAACTGTGTATTATTCACTTGTTTGTATGATTGCTGGATTGTGTTTCTTGGTAATGGTGTAACTATGTTCATCGCTTTCCCTTCCATGGTACTGATATTTTCCCCCAAGCAACGTGCTGAGAGAAATGGCAGAGGAAGGGAAGCTTCATAAATCTTCCTCCACAAAGCATGGCTGCTTTCCGACTCCTTAGCTGAACCCTTCTACTGGCCCCTCCTGCCCTTCCATTGGCCCCTCTCACCCTTCCACTGGCCCCTCCCATCTCACTGCTTATTCATCCATTCTTGCCTTAATTTGGAATGAATTCTCACTGTTGGAAAAATGCTATAGATTGTTCGAGGCAAGAATAGCAAATAGCTTTCATCCAGAAAACTGAATGGAGTGATTGGTAGGGGTAATGTCAACATTGCATTTAGAGTACTGGGAAAAGTGTGTTAGTGTCTATTAGTCGGGCCTAACATGGCCCTGGAAGTGTGTGTGTGTGTATGTATACATGTATATGTGTGTGATGTGTGTGTGTGATGTGTGTGTATATATATATGTAGTGTGTGTGTATATGTATATATACACTATATATATAAAACCACACATATACACACACACTATATATACAGTGTGTATATATATACACACACACTATATAATATATATATATATATATATATATATATATATATATCCCCACACATACATATATCTAATGCATCTGTCACTCCTGGGAGCAGCAGCTTGCTAATATGATCAGTCTTTACTCTTGCTTGGTCTTGCTCTGAGACAGTTCCTCCTTATATCTGCTGAGACAGCTTGTTTCATAACTGTTTCATCATCAGTTACAAAGTTCTTTCCTGGTGATGTAGTGTAGTGTGAGGAGCGGGACTGATTTAAAAAATCCACAACTAACACGGACTTCACATTGACTAATTATGACTCTTTGGCTTCAGCTTTCTACCTAACGAGTTAAACAGAGGAAGCACAAAGCTACCTCCCAGCTATGATATCGTGTTACTCACACAGGTCAATATCTGTGTCTTGCTAACATGCTCCATTAGCCCTGGTTACACACTCTGGGCTTCTGTTAAAGCCCTTCAAATATTTGTATAGCTGTGTCCATCTGAATTTGTTTTCTTTCAGATAAAACACCAGCAGTTTTCTTTAGTCATTTATCATGCTGTAAGGGCTTCCAGGACTCTCACCATTCTGGCCATTCTCTTCTGGGTGCATGAAGGTTATTGAGTCTCCCTAAAAGAATAGTTTCTAGAATGGGAGATAGCCATGCAGTAGAATATCCCCACTATACACTCATATGCCACTCCTGGCAATGGCCTATCACCAACACAGCCCAAATGAGAGACAGACACTGAAACTTTCACAGACTTGGGGAGGTTGTATTCTGGAATTTTGCAGGCTCTTTTATCAGGCTGCATGCAGAATGGAAACAGGCAGCCAGTGGGTAAAGACTGGAAAGCAACAGTTGTCTCCCCGAGAGATCAGTAAGGAACCAAGAGCTGAGAGCAGGCACTACGTTATAAATATGGAAGAAAGGCTTGCTGGAGATGTCACTGATAATTGCCCCAGCCTCCCCCTCCCTCCTGAAAAGCAGTGAGTATTCATATCCATAAAGGATATGAAGTTCTCTGCAAACAGATTGCTGCTCTATGCTCTCCCCAATCTCACTCTGTAAGACCCTGTAGCTCAGGTTGGCTTGGTACTTTCCAGGTAACCTAGGCTGGCCTAAAAAGTCACAGCAGTTCTCCTGCTTCAGCCTCTCTAGTGCTAAGATCAGACGTGTAAGCTGCCATGCTCAGCCGTATTCTAACCTTCTGTCACGTGACCTCTTGGTCCTAGCTGATCTTGCATTCATCCTTTCTAGAAAGGAAAATGCTATTACTGAAGACGAGGAACATGAGAATGAGGAAGAGAAAGAGCAGCCTGGAAAGGCTTCTGGTCTGCTTATGTGCATACTGAAAAATCCCCCCAAAGAGACTGACACCTTGACTCACCGAGCCCCCCCTTCCACCCAACTCCAAGGGCTCTGAAAGCTCCGCTCTGTGCTGATGGAGCACTCTGTGCCAGTGCATGAATCCTCCCCAACAAATGAGTCCTCCCAACACATTAGTCCCTAGTGTCTTACTCACTCTTTCTTCCCCTCCCTCCCTCCCTCCCTCCCTCCCTCCTTTTTCTTTTCTTTCTGCTCCCTTTTGTTGTTGTTGTTCCAGGGATTGAACCCAGAGCCAGGAAACATTCTACCACTGAGCTATTTCCCCCAGTACATCTTTTCCCATTTTATTTTGAGACAAGTTTCTGACTAAGCCAGTCAGGCTAGCCTTACTTCTTCTGTAGTCCAAGCAGGCCTTGAATTATCCTCCCACCTCAGCCTCCCAAGTAGCTGGGTTTCTAAGCTTGTACCACAAAGCTAGCCTGCCTGACCTTTTAAACTGAGCCTGTCAGCATCTAGCATGAACTTATCAGCTTATTTATATGCCGTCGAACATAGACTCTATGTAGGCAAAGGCTGTGGTTCGTCCGAAACTGATTCTTCAGTGCCTCAAGGTGTTCCCAGCATACGCTACACCCTCAGTTCATACTTGAGATGGTGTAACTTTTAAAACATCTTTCCCAATACCTCTTAGAATAAGACTGGTCTTCCAGATGTACTTTGTGTTTTCCAGAGGCAGGATAGTAAGTCTACTAGTTGACAAGTGAGTCACTGGGATGTTTGTTTGAGTAGCATGGGGCCTGTTCCAAGAGGGCCTGGTACAACCCATTGCAAAACTACTGTCTACCAGAGTCACCTCATGAAGAGGAGAAATGTGCTCTGATATGAGGTGAGGCTGTGGGGATAGAGGGAGGGAAAGTGGGTGACAGCGAGTATTTTATCACCCCAGAACCACCACGGCTCACCACTAGATCCTTCTCATACAGTTTCTAGGAACAGGCTGGTTTTCCATGATTTGATGAGAAAATGCCTATAGGTGTCAGGGGAGGGTGGACTGGGCATGTGCACACTACAAGAGGATGTTGGAAAAGGGATAGAAGAGAAGTGAGTGCAGGAGAGAGTGAGGATTATGTAAAGCCAGGGACCCTTGAGAAAAGCCAGCAAGGGGAATCCTGGGTAAGCAGAGACGAGGTGTGTAATGTGAACACACAAGCCAGTGGATTCCATTTGTCCCAGGTGAACTGACTATTTGTCTTGGCATTGGGGAGAAGAGGAAAAGTACCAGGGCTGGATTGACTTCCTGGGTGGAGAGACTAAGCCACCTAGGAAACATTGAAAACTACCTCTGCTTCTTCAATGCCTCCTTTCTCTCCATTATGAAGGTCTGGGTAGGGCCCAGGATAAAACCCATTATATTTGGCTGGGAATAAGCATGAACCTTAGTGGCTACTACTCCCTGAGGATAAAGTTAACTCATTAAGTGTTTTGTTTTTGCCATGTAGCAATAAACAGCCTAGCCATCTTTCAGGATAGAATCATTCAGTGGCAGGACACATCTTCCAAAATGGCCATAACTATATCTTCTATGGCATATGTCAAAGTGACCTTTGATGATCCTGCAATTGAGTGGTACGGACAATTGAGTATCTCTCCCCTTGAACTTAGGTGGATTGTCTACGCTTACTCCTGAAAATAAATACAGCAGAGTCTAAAATGTCTCCGTACTTTTTCCCTCCATAGTTTTCCTCCTGTAGCTTTTTTTTTAAAAAAAGGTTTACTTATTTATTTTATGTTTATAAGTACACCATAGCTCTCTTCAGACACACCAGAAGAGGGCATCAGATCTCATTACAGATGGTTGTGAGCCACCATGTGGTTGCTGGGAATTGAATTCGGGACCTCTGGAAGAGAAGGCAGTTCTCTTAATCATTGAGCCATCTCTCCAGCCCCCCATGTAGCTTTTTAGGGCTCTTCAGTCTTCCAGTTTCAGGAAGACAGATTTATCCTGAACTTAGCTGTTTCTCTTGAAGTTGTAGAAGAATTTCCTGCTGGTTGGGTCAAATTCTTTGTAATTTTTTTCTAGCAACCATGTAGAACACACGGAGAGAGTCTGAAACACCACCCCAAATATGCAGGAGACATGAGAATTAAAGTCAACGAAGATGTCTATTAATATGGTGCTACCAGAAAAATGACTTCGATCCCAACATGGCATGTTAGCTATCTCTCAACATCTGTAATCTCAATTTACCTCGAGGGCCCTTGAACTCAGATGATATTAAAGTCCTTCGGCCAGAAAGAGAAAGCCGTGCCCTCCATCTTTCCCTGTTCTGTGACTTTTCTGATGATAATATCTTGAACACAAGTCTCTGGGGGCTGGGGTTGGGATTGGCAATGGTTATCTCAACTTCCATGTTAGTTCAAACATCTGATCTCTCTTCGAGCCCAAGTCCTGGCCTGGAGGAAGTCCCTTGGTGGCTGTTGGGCAAGACCTTATGTACAGTGGTAGACAAATGGATGCCTTGGATAATCAATGTCCCTGTGGAGCCTAGAGAAAGTCCAGTATTCTTAAGGAAGCATCCTATTAGTCTACTTTGCCCAGAGAGAATCCAGCATGCATAAACAGGATGGAGAAGGGAGATAGTTTGGGCCAAGGTGATGTTGTTCCAGGATGGTGGCCTTCTTGGGTTGTCCATTAGAGGCAGACTGACTTGTGGAAGTTATGAGGATCCTGGAGGTGTCCAGGTGTGGAGCATCATGTGGATGGGCAGGGTATCTCATCATGGTCCAAGCACCAGCTTATGTTGTCCCTCATGACATCCTCTATACGACGGCATTCTCTGTCTCTGAAAGCGCTCTGTCAGTGCAAGCATCCTTCCTCTTCCCTGATGAGGAGATCAGAGAGTTAGTCCTCCAGTGTTTGGAGTCTTGGCACACTTGGCCTGGCCTCCAGCCTCTGAACACTAAATGTCCTGAACCCAATCACCCCTTTTTATGTCCTAAAACCCTAGAAGAGGAGATGTTTGTTAAGAACAGGACTTTCTTCTTACTGTGTGCACACTACCTGCATCCATGGATGAGTTAGTGCCATGATGTGCCTTGTTAAAGGACAAGAAGGCATGCGGCAGAGCTAGGGCAAGCCTCTGGACACGTTGTGTAGAGTTTTCCATTCTCCCAGGTAGCCACAGCCATTCTTTTATGGGCCTTTAAAATATTAGGGTAAGTAAAGGAGTCTATCACAAAGCACCTCAGAGTGGGATTCCATTCATGTGAAGTGTCCAGAATAGACAAAGAAGGTAGATACGTGGTTGTCTAGGGCTGAGGGAAGCACCGGAGGGTGGGGGAATGTTGACTGACTGGTCATGGTATTATTTTGGTGGGAAAAGTGATAGAGATGTTCTAAAGTTGGTTGTGGGTTGGAGGTTAAGCTCCAAATTAACTTAAAGCCATTAAATTGCACACCTTAACTAGGTGAACTGTACAATGTATGATTTATATCTCAATAAAATGGGTTTTAAAAGATGTTCTTTTTCTAGGCTTCTACCTTCTTACCACAAATTTTGAGGAACGAAGGGTCTAGGAAAGACCCTCTTTCTAGCAGACAGGACCCCTAAATAGGGTACACTCTCAGTTGTCCATCCCACCCCATCTTTCCTGTCCCTTGAGAAGAATATACAAGTACCTGTCACTCCTAGACCCAGTTCCTAATCACATTACAAGACATTGGTCTTTCAGGACACAAATAACAATGAAACCAGCAAGCTCAGCATGAAAACAACCATGAAGCCTGTATCAGCTGAGATGCTCCTTCAGGGACAAGGTTTGGGGCATCGGGAATATGTGGGGCTAATCTGTGTATAGAGCCTAGAATCTAGTCTGACAAGATTTTTCTCCCCACTCTTCTGTGGAAGTGGCTGTTATCAGCCATTGTCCAGGGTTGGGGTAGGTGGGGCTTCTCTTGAGATTTCCTTTCTCAAGAGTAGTTGGCAAGAAGTGAGTAAGATTCATCTATACCTTTCCTCAATAACTTCACCAAGGCCATTCTTGTTCCAGGAGCCACTGATGCTCAAGGACCTGTTGGGTATGTCCCCTAGGGACCCAGCCTTTGTCTTTGGAAGGCTCAGAAGTCAGCAGGAGCCAACAGGTAATTAGTCTTTGGGACAGAGTGATTGAAGGTGATTAAAGGAAGGATATTACTCAGACTGAAGGTAGGGAAGTAGAGGGGTTAGGGAAGACTTCCTGGAACATACTTACTTTGAAGACTCAGCAAGAGAGGGTGGAATGGAGAGGTGAAGGCACAGCAAGTGTGCTCTAGGCAGAGAGAATATAATGCGCACAGGCCTGAGGGGAATGCCTGTGAGGGAGCAGCTCATTCGAAGAATTATAGAAGATGATTAAAGTTGTTCGGTCTGGTTGGAGAGGGCTGAGGCGTGCGTGCAACAAGAGACGTGAAGAGGCAGGCCTGTGAATCTAGGGAGGAGCAGCCCAGCTCCTTCCCAGCATTCCCAATCCCCCTTTCCAACGTATAAGACTCCTACCTGAGCAGAGGCCATGATGCCATGCCCCAAAGAGACCAGCCAGAATCAGGAACAGTGTGATTGGCACTACTACCAGTAGCACATCCTTGTAGGATGTCTTCCCGGAGGCTGCGACATGGAAGGTAGAGTCAGAGACAGGCCTGATGCAGCACCATGATCCCTCAAACATTGCCTACTGGTTCTTGGCATACCTGCCTCATGATAGCAGCTTTCCCAGGGGGTGACTGTGGTCATATCCCAGCTGACAGGGTTGGAGACGATGCAGGTAAAAGCCACATTCTTGTCCCCCAGTCCCAATGAGACACTTATCACCTGACCATCTGAGGAAAGGCTGTGCAGTTCCCTGCTAAAGTCCATTGTCCCCTCCCGTCGCCAGCTGTAGGTTATGTCACTGATGTTGGGGGCCCAGCAGGACAAGAAGACCTGACAGGTATTGAGGGGTTGAGTCTCCTCTGTTGCAGTAGTGAACACTTGGACCTCAGGCTTGGGTACTGCATCTGTGGGGGAGCAGCGGAGAGGAGTGGGTTACTGAGGATTATTGAGGATGTTGGGGAGAGTCGTCAGTTCAGTCTGAGTTCTATACATGGTTAGATGCCTCTCTTGGACTTTATTCTCATTTAGCTCCCCTCTGCTGATTCTTTAGCTTGGTATCCAGAGCCTTTTATGAGGTGATCCATGTCAACCTCCTCTCTGCTGGTCTTCCTTGCCTAGTCCATTGGTTTGCAGTTCTCCCAAACATAAGGTACTGCTTCGTGCCTTCCATGCCTCTGTGTGGCTCATCTGTGCTCATAAGTGCTCTCTGCATCCTCTTTTGGAGAGAAGTTCTCAGTCTGTATTCTGGGTTGTTCTCATACTCAGAATCCTCCTGCCTCTACTTACAGAATGCTGCGATTGCAGGGGTGTGCCACTCCACCAAGGCTTCATCCTTTCCCTTCTTGCCCACATGGACATCTCTTATGCATCCTTTAAGAATTCCCACCCACGGCTGTCCCTGCCTCTGCTGCCTGCCTGTGGATCCCGGTCCTCTAACTGGGCTGCCTTGTCTGGCCTCAGTGAGAGAGGATGTGCCCAGTCCTGTAGTAACTTGGTGTGCCAGAGTAGATTGGTACCCGGAGGGAGAGGTAGGGTTCTTCCTTCTCAGAGGAGAAGGGGTGGGGATCTAGGGGAAGGACTGGGAGGAGAGGAGGGGCTGAGATCAGAGTGTAAAATGGATAAATAAATTAATTAATGAAAAAAAAGACACCTCCCCCTTGGACACATTGCCTTATGCCTTGACCGTGATACCTTCCCTGACAGTTCAGGTGTGATTCAGGACTCTCTAGGCGCCCTGTTCCTGTCTTTTTTTGTAGCACTTCCTTCACAGTGTGCCGGTCACTCAACAAGGGATGACAAGTATTTATTAGTTCAGGTAAGAGCACACATTCCTGCACTTTGGGAGCTTATGGTTTGGTGAAGGCGACAGACATGACGATGAATATAAAGATAATAGCAAGGGCATAAAATGCTGTGATGAGGAGCCTGGGGGAGGGTCTCTGTCTTGTTCTTGCCATATCTTGGCTGCCTAGTGCTGGCAAATTGGTGCTTGATACCTAGGCTGCTGAACAAATTAGTGTGCTGGCATCCTAAGCCGTGGCCCCTCAATCCTGTATAGATTGATGAGCAAATCCCTGGGTCTCTAGCAATGAGGCCAGTGGGAGAGCATTACAGTGACGACGGGAGGGCCGAGCCTCTGACAGCATTCCAAAGTCAAGCCGAGCAAAGCCTCATTAACGCCAGCTCAATCTGGTGGGATTTGTGATATGAAAAAAAAGACATGATTTGCTGGGTATACTAATAGTATAAACAGAGATTACAGGGGGATATTTACACCACTTAAGAGGACAAGCTGCCTCCAAACACCATCAGGCGCAGTAGAAACACCCATCGACATTTCTGGTAACCGATCCGCTAATTCAAATCATTCTTATCTATTGTCAAAACCGAACTCCTAAGGACGGCTGCCTGGCAGCTTCCTGCAATTAGTTCTAATCACGCTATGTATTTGGAAGCAATAAAACAGCAATTTCCTTAAAATCTGTAATTCAGATCCTGAGAACAAGGCAGTTTAGGGCTTAGTGGTGTGGGTGCTGCATGCATTACCACACTCACTGTCCTTGTTTCACACGCGCGGCAGCTGAGACAGGAGCAGGCAAGGCCCCAGGGCCTTCGTGGCTGTGGAGGTTACTCACTGTGCAAGGGCACTGGGATGGGGGCTAAGCAGTGCTGAAAGCCAGCCAGCATTCTGGCTGCTAACATGTACAACTTGCTCCAGGCCTTCACATCTCTGGAAGCTCACCCTCTAATTGTGCATCAGCATCCTGAACGGCTCACCCAAGGGCAGGTACAATAGCCATCTCTGGGGCTTCGAGAATCCTTCCCAGTTTATAGTGCCCTTCTCTCCTGTATCCTTATTCTGGCTGCTATCCCCACTTTCTGTTCTTAAGTTTGGACTCTCTGTAACCTTCCACATGTCTGAGTTTGTACTGAAATACTGGTGTGGGGCCACACACATTTGTGTCACAAGCTGTTAGGCAGAGGAGGTGAATGGGAGTTAAGAGGCCTGGGAAAGCAGAAATGAGTGAAAAAGGAGGGGGAGGGGGAGGAGGGGAAGGAGAGTGGAGAGGGAGGGGAGGAGGAGGAAGGAGAAGGGAGGGAGAAGGGAGGGAGAGGAGGAGGGAAAGGAGGGGGAGAAAGAAGAGGAGGGGAAAGGGAGAAGGGGAGGAAGACGAGGAGGGGGAGAAGGAAGGGAGGAGGAGAGGAGGGGGAGAGAGAAGAGGAGGGGGAGAAAGGGAAGGGAGAAGAGGAGGGAAAAGAGAAAGGGGGGAAGGAAGGGGAGGAGGAAGGGGGGGAGGGGGAGAAGGAAGGGGAGGAGGAGTGAGAGGAGACAGCATGCAGCCCATCCTTATTCAGTTCAGCCACTTCCACTGCAGAGATATATGCAGCTGTGCAAGTGATGCCGGTTTAGTGGAGCAAAGCCCACCCCATGGACCCTAAGAAATAAAAATAGTGACTATCGTTAGCTCTCAAGTAATGTAGCTCAGGTTGGCTTTGAACCCGAAGCAATCTTCCTGCCTCAGACTCCCAAGTGCTAGAATTACAGGCATATGTCAACCATACCCAGCTAAAAGATCTTTTAAGAAAAATAAGGCTGTGGGAATTCTAGATCTCTGGCAGAATTTTTCTTAGTGTGTACAAGGCCCTGGTTTGGAATCTTTAGCACTAATTGTAGAACAACAGAAATCAAAACAAAACAGAAATATGGGTCAAAAATTCTATAGTTAATTATAGTTTAAGTTGAATTTAACTTGTAAATAAAGACTAATTATGTCACATGCCACATTTCTCCCTTTTCTTTTTTAGTATCACTTGTAATCTATGATGACACATTATAATGAATAGGCAGGCCATACTCTGTTCTATAGTCCCCTGTGCTACAGCCTTACGGGTACTGTGCGTGGCTCACTGTACAGCTGGGGGAAAAGGCGAAGGTCAGAGGCTAAGCGTCATTTCTCAGCCTGCTGAGTCAAAGAAAGAATGAACGGGGTACAGGTAGGGTTGGTGTGCCGGTGAAGCCAGCAGCTTTGAGAGGTGCTCACCTGGGAAGTGTGTGAGGAGCTTTTTTTAGATGTGACTTCTGGGGAGCAGCTGTTCCCTGACTTAGCAACGTGATCAAAGGCCAGGTCTTTCTGGAACCTTGTCCTCCCCAGCTCCCATGGTTCCAGATGCTTGCCTGGTAGCTTGCAGGAGAAGAGAGTCAGAGAACACTGTTGGGCACACTTACCGTACACCTTGAGATGCAGGGTTTGGGTCCAGGTTTGACCCCCTGTATCCACCATCAGCACAGAGAAATTGCCACTATCTCCAGTTTTCAGGGGCCCAAGCTCCAGGCTGAGGTTGTCATATAGCTGGACTCGGCCCAGGAAACGAGAGTGGTACAGAGTCTCCAAGGAACCCCGGAAAAATGTGGCCAGGAGCTCCTCTGATGGCCACAGAGATCTCCAGATAGCCTCACGCACTTGGAAGCCTGGAGGACACTCAGCCACCAGTAGCCTGGAGTCCCCCACCTTGCTTAGCACTTGGACACTGATAACCATGACAGGAAGGAGTGCTGTAAGAACAAAAAACCCCTAGTGAATCTGCCACTCCTGCCAAATGGCTGAGTGGCTCAGAATTGAATTAGGGCCCTTCACCACAAGGCAGCTGCACAGAGCTGAGGATGTAGTAGAGTATCCCACGGATCGGGGAACAAAACAGGAAGAGAATCAGGTCTCTGCACATGGAGAAACCAGACCTCAAGCCAGCCACTAAAGCAAATTAAGTATCATGGTGAGAAAAAGTGTCTCAACAGTAGGTTAATAGGGGTCCTCACCCAGCCTAGAGTGGCCTCAGAAGAAGCATCCTAAAGGAGGAGTAGGAAGAGGACAGACTAAGCAGTGGCTACTGGGATGGGAATGGAGAAGCGCTACAGGCCGAGGCCGAGGGAGCCGAGCTGGAGGAGGGTGTAAGATGGGGAGCTTGGGGAAATGAAAGTGGTTCTGCCAGGAGAAGTGAGGAGGAAAGGACACCGAGAGTTGGTGGGACCCCACTGTACCATGAAGGAGCGCTGGATTCTGAGCTCTTTACTCCTTTAAACAACAGTGTGTACAGGCGCGTGCATGCGTGCGTGCATGCGTGAGTGCATGCGTGCAGTTGCATGTAAGTTTTGAGAGAGAAAGTGACACGATGAAAAGCACGCCAGAGATGGTCACAGGAGGAAGCATGGGCACCACACTGGAGGTGCTGGAAAGGCTGAGACTACTTTATGAATTCAAGATAATGGTGGTGGAAACTTGAACAAAGGAACGGAACCACCGGGTGTGGGGGGTGGGGGTGGGGTGGAGAGACAGAGAGAGTAATACTGTAGTTAGCAAACTCTGGTATTAGATTAGGTTTGAGAGTGAAGGGTGCTCCCAGGTCTTTGGGACCCATTGGATATTGTCATTTGTCATCTGAAACAGGGAAAGAGACAGACAGGAGGTGAGATAGCAAGGTGCTGATGTTTTTTTGAGGACTGTTTTGAGCTTGAAGTATGAGGAAGACAATCCTGTTCGAGCTGCCCTCTTGACTCCTTTTCTGTCTTATTCATGTGTGCTTATTCTGGAAGCATCACTGTCACCTCTAACTTCTCCCATTGCTCACTGCAAGGCTACATTCTCTCTGTTTTCCCACAGTGACCAGAGATCAGCACCCTGTCCTATTAGTAGTGTCTTGTTTCTGAATCAGAATCTCTCACCAGGCCCTTGAACTCATTCAGGTCAAGAGAAAATGTCTTTATTTTTATACCTACAGTTTTCCTCTAGCTCAGTAAATTGCACTGAATTTGCTAAGGGCTGACCCTGAGCCTGGAACCAGAGACGGCTTCTGGATGCAGGACAGGGTAAAGGCTGATACATAATATATCTAAGTGCTGGCAGCTGGGACCTGAGACCTGCTGTAGACGGCCACTCTGCTGACCACAGCTCTGGTTCTCATCCTTACTTTCTCTGGGCCCAGACATCTCTATCCTGAAGGACACAGATTCAGTATTAACACTGGCTGTCCCTTAAGACTGAGGTTCTGTCATCTCCCGGCTCTGCCGACAAATCAGCAGTTCGACCTTCAGCATTTCCCCTTCCTCCTCTAAGTAAGACAAGGAGCCATATCAGCCCCACTGTATCATTCTCATTTGCCAGTAAGAACCCCTTTAAAAATGACCTAAGGTCTGAGAATGTTGCAAGTTCTTGTTTAGGCCTGAAGTATACAACAGTGTTTTGGGGGAACCGTGTCTATGAACCCCATTTCATGTTGGCTATTTGTTGATCAAAGTGTGAAACTCAGCCATCAGAGTGATGGAGGGGGTCACCTTGTGTTTGGAGACTCCAACACCAGCTTACTATCAGCCATCCTCAAGCCTACAGGGACCACACTTAAACTGCTGTCACCTCACTTTTTCATTCGACGTCCATCTTTCCTTGTACAGGATACCGAGAGTGACCTCAGCATCCCTACAGGCTGCTGGAAACACTCCTCAGACCGTAGGGGACCCTCCTCTCCCCTACCCTCCTCTCTTTTCCCTGGACTGTAGAATCCCCACCACCCCAGCACCCAACCTTTTCTCAAAACTGCCATATTTCAAGCTGCTCTGAGTCCCGGAACAGGCGGTGTCTCCTAGATACAGATGCCACTGGTGACGCATCCTATTTTGTCCAAAGATGCAGCTTTAGGTCACTCCACATTTTACTTTTTCTTCGCCCCTAGATGCTTGCTTGGGTTTGAGAGGCAAGCTACCTAGCAGCTGGGGAGAGGCTTTCAGCTCCCTGAGGACAGGCTGTCCATCTGCCCCACTTACCTTCAAAGAGAAGACTCCAGAGGGACCACATGGCTGACGTCCTCCTTTGGAAGAGTCCCTCAACACACCAGGATATTCATCCTAGGCCAAATGAGTCCACGGAAGGAGCTGTGGTCCTGCTGGAAAGTCCCACGTTCAGAAGGAGGAATCTTGACTCAAAACAAGACGTCTTGAAAGTGAAAGCATCCCGGGTAAAGTGGAAGTTGGCTGCAGGCCCTGTTGTGCCTCACTAGGCTTTCAGGAGCTGGTTCTTGTAAGTCAGCCTCCATTCTGTGCACATGACTGGCCAGAGCATGGTGACAAGCACATCCACACAACCCACGCACTTCTTACATATGGTCACCAGGCCTCTCTGCATCCAACACTGCCCATGGACATGTCTAACCGTCATCACTGCCACTGTCCTCTGAGCTGCAAAAGTAAAAGTCTTTGAAACTCTCCTGCTGCCCTCTGGATAAAGACTAAATACCGAGCTTAACACATGAGGCTTTCCAGCTTCTTGGCTGCTCACACCCGCTCTCCTCTCTGGCCATCTCAGCCAGACTACCTTTTTAGAACCACCGATTTGACATCTGCACACATTGGATTGGCTTTCCTAGAAGGCATACCTGGCCTGGCTCTGCACCCGCCAGGCTGTCCTTCAAGGGTCCCTGCCTACAAGTGTAGTGAGAAGCCCATTGTACCCATGTACTTACTCTTCCTTGTAACCTTGGCATGTTGCTGGTCATAGCTGCACAGTTTCTCCAGGCCATTGAATAGCAACATTCGTATTTGGTTCTGTGCTGGACACACTAACTATTTAATAAATAGCTGTTAAGTGATTGAAGGACTACCAGACATGGCTAGCCCTTTTGCTTTTATGTAAGGCTGAGGACCATTCTCAGAGCTGATCTTCTTGTCACCCCGTTGGAAGTATTTGTGGTGGAAGAATTTAAAGCCAGTGTGATGTTAGGAAGCTTGCTGGGGTCACAGGGGTCACAGAGGTGCAGAGAGCATGGGCTGTCCCTCCTTACTCTTATTCTCTGCTTTTACTTACTCTTTTTTCCTCCCTCTTCCCTTAGTACTAGAGAGAGAATGAAAGGCTTCTGGAATGTTCTACCACTGCGTACCCCTATCCCCAGCAGGGAAGTCATTTTAAAATGCTACCCTTAAGGAAGAGTCCTAAATGTCCTGAGTGTGAATCATTGTGTGTTGTCCTATATAGTATTTAGCTTGTGAGTCAAATGGATACCATGGTAACACCGAATTAGGAATTAGACACATAGGATGGGAACTGATGAGTAGGAAGGGTTAGGGAGAGATCCCCTGCCTGTGGAAACAGACATGCCAGGAAAAGTGAAGGCTGCTAGCAGATGGGCATTTCTCTGTGTGTGTGTGTGTGTAGCGGGGTACAGTCAGCATTGCACTAGGCAGTTAGCATTCATGAGGCACCAGAGAAGGTGTCTGTGGATCTGTGTGGGGAACTGTTTCCTGAGAAGGTAGATTTGAGCATGATTTAGACAGGAAGAGAAAAGGGACACCAGAGGCTCTGGTGGGCCTTGAACACAGGGAGAGAGAGAGAGTATGTGAAGAGCCAGCTGTGGGAAATTACCTAGTGGGCTCCAGGAACAGAGAGGGACAGTCAGGGAGTCATCTTTTGAAGCAGGAGTGGGAAGAGTGGAAGGGGAGATTGGGGTTTGATTATGCAGGTTGGACACTGGGGTCAGCTATTCTTGAGAACAGTGGCTACACTTGAGTTCCCAGGGTTGCTGGCTTAGTGGGTAGAGATAGGCCCAGGAATCTCAGTTCTAAGGAGCACTGTTCCAGTGGTGAGCAGCCACTGATGGCCTGCAGGAATACATAAGAAGCACTGTTTGGAGGCAGGGGGTTAGAGGCAGAGCAGCCTAGGAGAGGAAGAGGAAGGTAGTCTGAGAAACAGAAGGGCCTGAACTAGGAGGGAAATGTCTAGAGGAGAGTAAAACATCTGCTGAGGAGAAGTTCCAGCAGACCTCGGGAGCTTCTGGCTGTAAGCTGGAAAGCTAAGGGAGGGGACACGACTATGGCTCTCTTGTCAGTTCTGTCATCTATTCGTCAAGCATTTATTGAGCATCTATTTAGGTGCCAGATGCTAGGGACACAGAGATGAAAGGCTTATCCCTTGCCCTTAAGGAGTTCTGAAGTTTAGAGGAGGAGATGAGATGTGCAACCCAATAATTAAACAATCAATGTAGCAAGAACAATGCTAGAAGTGTGCACAGGATGCTGGGAGCCAGTGGGCAAAGGCCTGGCCTAGCCTAGGTGGAGGGCTGGGGAGACCTTAGCTGAAGGGTGGGCGTTGGAATGAGCTTTAGAATACAAAACAGATGGGGGTCGTGGTTTTGAATGCAATCACTAGAGGAAGTCTTGGATCCCAATTTGCCCGTGAAGCCATGAGAACAGTAACTTCTGGCTTCTGGGTGCTCACCTGAGGGATGGGATCAATAACTGAATCTCCCTCCTAGTGCTTACAGTGAACACCATGAAGCTGGGTTTACCATGGATCTGCTCCAAAGTGAGACTTAAATGTTAACTATGTCTGCAAGAGACAGGAAAGGCCAGAGACAGGAAAAGGAAGGCGGCAGAGGAGAGGACAGAAGCATGTTTGATGTTGAGTGGGTCCTTGCTCTCAATCTTATCCAGATTGGAAGCCCCATGATGGCATGTAGCAGGTCTCTTTCACTGTTACGTCCTGTGTGCTGCCAAAGGCAGACCTTCTAAGACGTGATGTCCTGGAAGCATCTGCCAGATTGCATGGGGTGATTCTGGAGGGTGAACTTTGTGGGATGTAAAAGTGTGACAAAGTGGACCAGATCCTTAATTCCTTTGGAGGACACAGTTGACCCCAGTGGTCCTCTAACAGTTCTCTCTGTGAAGCTGGCAGGGAGAAGGGGAGATTGGGTAAGGCTTGAAAAATATTCTACTTCCCCAAAGGGGAGAATTTCCCTCCTGCTGCGTGACAGCTGGAGAAAGGCAGACTGAAGGAGGTGCTTCATCCCAGGTGCTGGGAAGGGTTAAGTCTTGAGGCAGGCAGGTTCTCTCTAGAACTGCTAATCACTGGTTCACACCACATTAATTACCCAGCCACAGGGGGGAATGTGCTAGAGTAAATTAGCAGGTGAGTTCAAAGGGGCCACTCCCTGCATTCCTTAATTAAGGGAGCAGCTGGCTGCTGGGGCTGGCACTCCTGTCTCCCTGAGGCTTTCTGGGAAGCTGGAGTCAGGAGGAGTCTATGCATACGGAGCCTGGAGACTTCGCCTTATCTGCCATGTGTTATAGTCTGGGTTTCACCATTAGCCCACTTCTACCACTGGCTACAGGAAGGGCGAGCAGGTGGCCAAGCAGAACAGAGCCATCAACCCAGAGCACTTGGTGCAGACCTTTGGGCTGGGTGGAAATGGATGAGGGCGAGCCAGGTTGTGTTCAAGATGCTCTGTCTGCAAGGGCAGCATGGGGTCATGCTTCTTCCACAGGGTGAAGTTGGGAACTGGGAGCGGGGAGAGCCAGGCCGGGAAAGGGGCTGTGGAGACAGAGGCATTCAGCACACTCCTGGGGAACCAAGAGTGAAGGGAAAGGATCAGCGTTTTACTGGGGGAATGAATGGGGAGCTGGTAAGTGTAGCTCAGAGGGGAAATGTACAGCCGGGTCTGAAGAAGACTGTCAGAACGCTACTGCTCAATCAAACTTGAAGACCATTGTGGACTGAGATCCTGACCAGACCAAAGTAGACTGGAGTTATTTCTACTAGGTGAGCTTCTAAAAGGCAAGATTTAAAATCAGTTAACCAAAAGGACACACACACACACACACACACACACACACACACACATATGTATATATATGTATACACACGTATGTATGTATGTATGTATGTATGTATGTATGTATGTATGTATATACACATAGGGTCTTCTATGTTACAGACTGGCCTTGAACTCACTGATTATAGAGGATGACCTTGAACTTCTGACCCTCTTGTCTCTATCTCCTAACTGCTGAGATTACAGGCATGCCCCATCGCTTCCAGTTTATGGGGCATCAGGGATTGAACCATAGGTTTTATGCATGCTAGGCAAACGGGATCACCTGAGTTAAAGCTCCAGCACGGATTCAGTCCTGTCGGGACTATACCTTTGAAATGCCTGCTTCCTCTGGCTCTTTCTGCCTGCACAACCCCAGCTCTATTCAGCTCAGCAGGCACCTTTGCTAATCTTGTAGGTGGTTGCTGCTCTGCGGATTGCTAATATATCACTTAACCAGGTTTGAAATGTTCTTTTCAATACCTTGAAAGGACACACCTGTGAGATATGTCAGCCGACGCCTTGTCGCTGGACTCCAGCGACCCCTCCCTAGTCAGCCTTCTTGGGCAGCTGTGGTATGGCCTGAAGACTGGGCCTGAGGCAGAACAGCTTGGGAGAGCACTGCTTTAGCCACTTCTTAGAAATATCCACTGTCACCATTTCTGAATGGGTGCTTTGGATATTCTGTACTGGTAGCCCCTGAGATGGCGCTGGTATAGAGGGTCTTTTCCAACTCAATCACGTCCTCCCTGTCCTGCCTCACCCTGGCTCTAGCTTATAGAAAGGTAGAAGGGAGAGTGTTCAGTGAGCCCTGGGGCTATGGTGTACAGAGTGGGTGAAAAGAAAGAGCATGCAGAGGGCGGGTGTGGGTGAGGTAGATGCGGAAGCCTGGGCTGTGGGATGCTC
Source organism: Grammomys surdaster (assembly GCF_004785775.1). Classification (NCBI taxonomy): domain Eukaryota; kingdom Metazoa; phylum Chordata; class Mammalia; order Rodentia; family Muridae; genus Grammomys; species Grammomys surdaster. Next base: position 473,356 of record NW_021620215.1, on the reverse strand, counting down.
TTCTTAGGGCCTCTCTGCTTTTGAGGCAACAAGATACCTTTCTAGAGATGTGAAGAAAGTCTGTATAGGAAACAAAGTCACCATGGTGTTTTATCGAGGTAGAGAGGGGAACTGGAGGCCCATATCTGCATTCATCCTTTACCAAGCACTAGTTGGGTTCTCATCTCCTGCAGACTAAGGCATCAAATAAACTTTTATAGAGCATCCATACGCATACTCTCCATGAGGTCACAACTCACAAACTGGGTGGCAGCAGTCCTGTACTGGTGATAAAAGTGACCGTCACTATTGATGTGTTCCATGTGTGGAAAGATTCCAGAAGTGAAGCAGACCTGGACACTTTCTGAAATGATGGAGTTCCCCACTGACTCTCTGCTAAAGCCTTGTGTGCAGTGAGGGGCAGAGGCAGACTTGCTGAGGGCTCTAGGTTCTGCAAGCTGCTGCTGCATCCCATAGTGCAGAGGAGACTGAGGCCACAAAGGGCAGAGTTGCTTATTTAAATAAACATGTAGACCTTGTTTCTTAGCCTGGAATTGAAAGGAATCCCAAGAATCCCAAGGCAAACAACCCTCTTTGGGTCTATTTTGTCTTACATCTATGTAAGCTGTATGGCCATGTAGCCAGCCATATGTAAGACAATAATCAGGTGTTATTCAATCTCTCTCTCTCTCTCTCTCTCTCTCTCTCTCTCTCTCTCTCTCTCTCACACACACACACACACACACACACACACATACAGTTTTGAGATTTAAAAAAAATATTTATGTATTTTATTTATATGAGTACATTGTAGCTGTCTTCAGACACACCAGAAGAGGACATCAGATCCTATTATATGTTGTGAGCCACCATATGGTTGCTAGGAATTGAACTCAGGACCTTTGGTTGGAAGAGCAGTCAGTGCTCTTAACCATTGAGCCATCTCTCCAACTCCCTTTTGAGATATTTTTAAAGCTACTTTATTAGGTTCTTATACCTCTATCTCCCTTCCAACCTTTATTCCACCCAATTCCAACTCACAAACACTAGGTAGGAGAGAAAGCAGGTTAGAAGGGAAAGGAAGCATAGACCCCTTTAGGCTACTTTCTTCCGCTGGTTAGGGGCATCGGGTTCCTTGGGGCAAGTTCAGTCTTCATAGTCCTCTCTCCAACTTCTTCTCTTGATCATGACCACGTGATAAACCACAACAGCAGCAATCAGGAACAGGAAGAGCAGCAGCCTCCTTCTTCATAGCACCCCTATCCCGCTCTGGACTCTGTCATTTATACCCTCTCCAGATTCTCCCCCCCCCCCATTAAATTATCTACAGCTGGCAAAAATCATGCCCTTGCTAGTGCAGGAGGCAAATCACAATCACCTGCTGTGAAGCAGCCTCTTATTTCACACCTGGGATTAAAACAAAAAAAAGTTCACATAACATAACTGTTTTTTTTTTTTTTTTAAAGAGATCAAAATTCCCAGTACAGGATCCTATTTAGCCTGGGATGTCTTGGAAACTTGCCATGTAGCTGAAGGAGACATTGAACTTCTGATCCTTCTGTCTCCACCTCATGAATGCTGAGACTTCAGGTACTCATCACTACATTGGGTTCCTGAGATGCTTCCAGGGCTTTCTGCATGCCTTCCAAGTACTCTACCAATTGAGCTGCACTCCCACTCCGCATATTTTAAGATGTAGGTTTCCTGTGGATGGATTAGCCAGGACATAAATTCTTGAGTACCAGAGAAGGCCAGCAGAGGGCAGCCACGGGGCTCCCAATTATGTGTTTCTTTCTCCTTCCCTTGAGGGGCGATTCCCGGCTGCTGCACCCGAAATCCCCAGTCCAGACACGGAATTCTTTCCTGTACCCTTACCCTTTAGGCAACATGAACCTATAGAGCCCAGGTCCCCAGAAAAGGCATGATCATCATGTTCTTTTAGATACATAACCCTCTGCATTTAGCTCCGACTTGGAGGAAAAAAGACCGTTCACGGTGCAAGATGTTTGGAGGCGACAGGTGGGCTATCAGGTACCTGTGGCAGGAAGCAGCTGTCAGTTCTCTCCAGTGCCCTTCCTTAGTGTCAACTGGGTCTATCCTGTTTTCCCAGTGAGATGTGCTGCCCACCCCCCCACCCCTCGCTATCGCCCCTGACGTGGGGCTTTGGGCTGGATGCTAATATTTCACAAACCAGGGATAGTGTGGGCTGAAAAGTATGTGCATTCTCAGATGACTCTGCTGTCTGAGCTTTGGGGAGGTTTTCTTTCCTTCTTTCTTTTTCAATTTTCTTAGTAATGGATCGTTTTTTAAACAAATTGCAGTTTTTTTTTTTCTAAACTAAGGAAAAAGGATGTTTTCAGCTGTTTACATAGATCCGTAGACAGATACCAATGAGGAGAGAAAAGTTCCTGAGCGGCCAGGAGCGTGTGTGTGTGTGTGTGTGTGTGTGTGTTTGTGTGTAGCTTCTCAGCCATCTGAGCCAAACAACCTGTTTTTCCTTTCCAACCCATTGTGGACCTGTACTTTTGTAGACTATAATAAAAGCAAATTACTAGAAAAACAGAATAAAAAAAGGCATACCTACAAAAGACAAACTCTAATTTTATGATTCTATTAAACAAACATACAATTACTGTCAGATTGCTTTAAAAGTTTCTAAATATCTGCTGTGATTTTTGTGCTTGTTACAGATTTCTTGAAAGCAGTTCAGGCTGGCACTAGTCTGGGTTACTGGTGTAGTAAGGGTGGGAAGCGGACAACTCAGGAAGGAGGCAGTCTGTGCTCCCTGGGAAGAACTGGAAGGGCTGGAGGCATCCAGAGCAATATCCACAGTTTTCCTTCATGAGATGACACATCTGTGTTTTGATATTTATATGAGGTGTCCAGTCCAGTTGGACAATCAAGTGGGACCCCCAGACCCTGTGGAGAGATGCGTGAGAAAATAGGCAAAGCAAGTCAAGAAGTTGGCAAAGATTTTATTGTTCACACAGGTTATATACTCTGAAAACAGGATATGGGGAGGGGCAGGAAGCGAAAGGGGGCTTTGCAGGTGGAGGAAGCTGGCTGCAGCTGTGGGGTCTAACTAGGTTATACCTGTTGTTCTCACAAAGCCTTGCCATTACCAGGGGTTCTAAAAATATCTATCTAGCAGGATCTTGGCTAAATCTAAAGGTCAGGGGGAAGGGTTACCAGGGGGGATTGCTATGAGGCCTTGTTTGAAGTTCTGAGAACTGACAAGTAAATCATGGAAGGTAAGCAGAAAGAAGAATAGTAGACAGGAGAGCCAAGGGTGAGTGTTAGCCAAGAGTAAGGCCTTGCCATGGCTTCCCACATGAGAGTAGTTTTTCTCTTGAGGGAGAAAATGGTTTGGGATCTGCAAGTGCACTCTGGCTGACCCATGGAGGTCCTCTGCCTCGAGCTGGTCAGTCTTCTCAGCAGGCTCTCTGGTAAGTGGCCATGAGGGGCTTGGTGTTTCCTGGTCATGAACTGGATGGCTGATAGGACAAGGATGGGAAGGGGCTAGGGACTTCCATCAAGTCTCTGGTAAACAGATCAGCCCCTCTGAAGGTACTTGCAAATTGCCCAGGGATCTTATTGAAATGCAGATTTTGATCTAACAAAATCTTGAGTTGGGTCTGAACAGTTGCATTTCTATTAAGTACCTAGGGAACCTCAATACTGTCGATATTGGAGAGCCTGGGGAGCCATATAAGATGTTAGCAGGTCTGTGGTGCCTCCTGGAAGAGAGCATTGATGTTTCATAGGCAAGGCAGGTGGGGTCTGCTGTCAGACTCTTGAAGTCAGACTCTGCTGTCTGTGATTCAGAACAGGAACCAGTAAAGCTGGGCCAGGGCCTAAAGGAGCATTGTTTGCTGAGTGTGGACACTTCAGACCAACACCAAACTGCCAGGCGCTGGAGATGAGTGGTAGGAGCAGCACAGAACAAGTGGATGTATTTCTTTTAACAAACTAGATTTTACAATCTCTTTTTAAATGCAAGAAATCAGTGACTGACTTTTCTGGGGCACTCTGCAGTCTGGAGCTTTGGGTGAGCTGAGGTCTGTTTCTGAACTGGGCATGCTCAGAACTGCAGGTGAAGACAGAGTTCTTGCTGCCTTCATGGCTCTGACCCCTTGTCAAGATTTTATGATATTGTATGGGCAGCCCATTTTCTGGTTTACTTTGGTCTTGCTGAACTTCTGAGAGGCCTGTTAGTGCTATAGTTAAGGGCTTTGTGCTTTCCTTTCAGGATAAAGGCAAGTATATTTTCTTTCTATATAAAAATCTATTTATCTATCCATTTATCCACAAACACACATACATATCTATCTGTATTTAGTTACCTAGTATCTTACCTATATCATCTTATCTGCCATGTTACCCATTATCTATCTATCTATCGATATCCATTCATCTATCTATCCAAATCTATCTTATCTATCCAAATCTATCTATCTATCTATCTATCTATCTCCTATGTATTGTCTATTATCTATCTAATCTATATATTATCTATTATCTATCTGTCTGTGTGTCTATCTATCATTTGTTTATCTGGAAGAAAAACCCTTTTCCATTTTTTCTGAAAGAAGATATGTGTACAATGTTACATCTGGAAGTGTGTGTGTGTGTATGTGTATGTATGTGAAGGTGGGAATTGTTCATTCCCACACCATCGCCTGGTTTCCCACTCAGAAGAGAACCTACAGTTCAGGAGCCCCTGGCCAGGAATAGGGCATACGGTTTTCCTCACTGCTGGGCTAGGAACTAGGTGACCCACAAAGAGACCTTAGAGCACTGCTGAGTACTGGGGTCTGGGGGCTGGGGTCTGGGGTCTGGGGTCTGGGGTCTGGGGGCTGGAGATGGGTATATGCTGGAGGAAGACACTGCACTAGCAGAGAGCATCATTGTAAAGACCAAGGGGGATCTTGGCAGGTCCTGGTGTTTGAATCCAGATCGTTGGTGGGAATCTCATTCCTTTCATCTCAATCCTTTCATGCATAGCGAGGATTATCCTGTGAGAAAGTCAGGTCAGTACAGGAAGGCAGATAGGGAGGCAGGACAAAGGGCTAGAGGGCCTTTGGGGTAGGCGTTTTAGGTCTGGTTGTGGAAGGAGAGACATTCATGTCAGGGTGTTAGCATTTTTCTCCTTCCACTTTCTGGCTTCTGGCTTCCCTTCTCCAAGAGAATTCAGACCCCTTTACTTCTGTCTAATTTGGACATAGGAAGAATTAGGATTGTTGACTTACATTTTAGTTCCAACTCAGCTACTACCAAGTGTGTAACCTTATTAGTCATTGTATCTGAGAAGTCCTTAGTTCGCTCAACCACGGAAAGAGTGATGGTATTAACTTCCTCATAAGGATGATAGAAAGGGTCAAGAGAGATGACGTGTAAAAGATGATTTAAAAATAACTGCCACAAAGTATAACATATGTATATGAAAAGGCCACAAGGAAACCCATAATGCTACATGCTAACTTCAAAGATATTAAGAGCTGGGAAATGCCATGGATTAGCAAGTAAGGGATCTGAAAAGAGTTACTACTGACCATCTTTTTTACAGGGTTTGAAGAAATAAATTAGAACCGCATCGGCAACGACCATCCAACCAAGCAGGCTTGCAGGTAGCCAGATGATAAGCGTGTTGCTCTTGGTCAAGACAGTACCTGAAACTGGGGAAATAACTATTCAGAAATACATCCCAGAGCAGCACAGGAGACACAAGGACAGCTTTGAGGGAAACATGTGGCTTGGAGCAGCCTTGAAAGTGGGAGTGGAGATGGCTCAGAAGATGCTAGGATGACTTATCATGTTATGGATGGCCATGTTACCCCTCCCCATGGGGACCCCACCCTCTGCCAGACACTCCAGTTAGGGTCTGTGTTCAGTGAAGAAGGTACGGTGGAAGGTTACAGAGTAGTGAAGTCTGACTCCTGACAGTTACAGGGGGTTAAGAGATTATGTGGGACAGAACATACCAACGAAGGGGAACTTCTTGGGCTCACTAACATCACTGGAGAGGTTGTTTTTAGCTTCACAGGAATAGTTCTTGGCACTCCACTCTGCCTTCACTGAGGCGAGGAGGGAGGCAGCTCTGCCAGAGGGAGCCAGGGGTTTCTCTAGGATTTCTCCATCAATGTAGAATGAGTACAGGATTGGAAGGGAACCCTGCTCGGCTTCACAGAGAAACTCCACCTTGTCTCCTACAGCAAGGTTAGTGGCTTCATGTTGCAGAGTGAGCACAGGATGGGATACAGGAGCTGGAGGAGAGCACACAGAAGGGGGAGTCAGCTTGACTGCCCAGGATCCTTTCTCCCCAGGACTCCTTACCTGCTCCCAGGGAATCCTGTTGCTTGATATCTGACCCTTTAGGAGTATCTCTCTTCCCTCATCCACTTACTCCAGAGTTGGATATCCAGATAGCCACTTTTTTTCTGGATTATGCTGTCCTCGGTGTTCACTGTGGCTATACACTGGTAAAGCCCAGAGTTTTCCTCCTTGGCTTCTGAGATGAAAAATATTGGGTTGTGACTCCTGTCTTGAACGACATGGTTGTCTTTGTAGAAAGAGTAAGAGAGCTGTAAAGCTGGCTGCTTGGGGTCTACCTTTGCTGTACACTTCAGGATCACATCTGTTGACTCTGAAGAGTTGAGGCGGCTCAGCACAGGATCCTGGAGCAACTCTGGGGAGACATGAATCCAGGCTGAGGAAGAAGTCCTATAGAGTGAAGCCCAGGGGGCTAAGGACTCACCTTCTGCATAGGTCAGGCTACAACTGTGAGACCAGAAGAGAGAGAGAGATTTATCCCTAGAGCTTGCCTATTGCTCTCATGCAGGGAATCTGGAATGACTTCCAAAGCCAGGTCCCATGAGAACCCCAGAAGGTCAGAGTCAGAAGATTCCTTAGTGGTTGTGGTCCTCAGAGGCGAAAGGTGGGTTATCTGGGATGGTCCAGGGCTCTCTCAAATTCCTTGCATCCTTTGGCTACATGTTGGGTGTTTTTAAAAAAGATTTATTTTATTTATGAGTATACTGTCATTCACTTCACACACACCAGAAGAGGGCATCAGATCCCATTACAGATGGTTGTGAGCCACCATATGATTGCTGGGTCTTAAACTCAGGATGTCTGCATGTTGTACATTATTGTGGAAATCTCAGGATCCAATGACTTACCCCACAATCATCTGGAGAGAGAGGTCTTGCCCATAGAGCCACCGACCTCCAGTATTCACGAGCAGTACCTTACTGTCCCACCAGACCCCTCCAACTGGTGACTCACCTTGAGCTCCAATCATGGAAACTGCAAGAGACCAAAGTGATAAAGGTAAGTGGCAGAAAGACTTTCACAAGAACAACTGGTATTATATCATTGTGAGCTGCCAACCACACAGCCCCAAGTCACTTGTCCATCTACCACCCAACTACTTAACCACTAAGCCCCTCAATTACCGCCCCCAACCAATTAACTAGAAAACATTTATAGTGGACACCTCCCCATAATCCTCTATACTATCTCTGGTGAAATTTTGTCTTTCCAGACAGGCCTTCCCTAGGATCCTGATCAGAAGAATCCTCATGTTCATAGAATCCTATTGTATTACTGTTACTTTCTAGAATAACAGTACTCTGCAGACCTACTACTAGTACTCTTCAGAGGATTGGCAGTATCCCAATTTATTTGTGAGACAAGGTCTTACTCTGTAGCCCAAGCTGCCCTTGAACTCATTATATAGCCTAGGCTGGCCTCTGACTCATGGCAATGCTCCTGTTTCTGGTTCCCAGGTCTTGAGATGACAAGTCTGCTCCTTCAAGTAGAGTTGGAATTTGTCTTATTTGTTAAGGTGCCAACACATTATTGTTACAATGCCTCTCTGTAGGGAGTATGGTGAGCTTTGCCATCTAACTGGTCCTTGGGGCTGGTTTGAAGTCAGTTAAGGACTGTCCCTCAAACTTTCTACATTTAACGTGGAGGCAGATTCCATCATGTTTGATGTGGGGACCTCCAGCCTTCTAGTTACCTGATAACTGACAATTGTTGCCCATTATGATGACCACACCATGCATGTTTTTCCCATGTATGTCTGATGAGGAGAGAAGAATGGAGAACGCATGGACTTAATCTCTGTTGGATAGGTGTTGTCATTTCTGATTTGCTCTTGTTACTTGGGTTACTCCAGGAGGGTTTCTGAGAACCTTGCTTCTCCCCATTGTTTAATAGGGATAAAAAAAAAAAAACTTCTCTAGAAAGTTCTAATGGCTAGATGAGTCGAGCATGCTATAGAGCAGGTGTTTGGTTGTTTTGTTCTGCTTTTCTTCTTCTCCCTGTCCACATCTGGGAGGAAATGGCAGATGTGCACTTTACTGCAACTGTGAGCACATGTCCACCCCTGGGGTAAGTGTGTGAAGCTGTTTTTCTGAGGTCCCTAGGCATCAAGTGTGACCATTTGTGTCTAGTTCTCCACTATACTGAATGCCACAAAGCTGGTCACTGCCTCCCTCTCCCTAGCTTTGCAGTTTGCTATCTAGATCCTGGGTTCAAAACTGAGGTGTCTAGGACTTGATATCAAGACAAGTCCCAAGGTTGGTTCCTTCCATGAGGTCATAGAACTTCACTCCACTACCTCGTGAACTGCCCCTGCAGTAGCATGAGTGTCAGTCACTTGCCAAGATGACCGTCCCTAGAGCACAGAATGGCACCATGATGTAGAAGAGAGAAGAAGTCAAAGCAGAGCTCAACAGCCTTCCGTTTTCACAAGCTCTGACCAGGAAGAGGTCACACTTTGGAATAATTTTGCTTGTCTGTTCCATGAAATAATCCAACCAAACAAACAGCAAAGAAACAAACAAGCAAATAGTTCACTGGAAAAAAAGTTGTCTTTCTCCACCCCTCCCCCCAGCCCCACTCAAAAGATCAACTAAGAAAATTGTCAATGGAAATTATACATACAAGTTATAACCCATTGGACCTAGGTGAGCCTGAGCTGCGTTTAAGGGATCAGAGACCCTCTGGACTGTAAGCTTTTACTCTGGAGCAGTCACAGAATGACTGGCTAATGTGGCTGGAGAAACAGCGAAGAGAGAGACATGGATTACTGACTTCAGACCAGCCCCAAGGACCAGTGAGACGGCAAAGCTCATCATATTACCTTCAGAGAGACAACACAGGCAGAAGAGGAGGGTGAGCCTGAGAAGGGTTTTGGATAGCCTGTGTGCAGGACTTTTGACCAAGGGAGAACTCTGGCCATCAATAAATGGTACTCAGAGAATTCTAAGGCTTCATAAGAATGAAGCCTCCCAAGTCTCATTGTTGCCAAACAAAATGAGAAGCCCTTGCACCCCTGCCTCTGCTCTTCCCCCCGATGCTCGAAGGGGATACCTTTCCTTAGGATAGTCTCAAAAATTATTTCATAGGGTAACAGTGACTATGAGAAACAATGGGACCTCAGAGTCCGTTTCTCTAGTTTATTTCTGATTAATTGAGGGCCTGCTTTGCTAAGAACCTTGGAAAAGGATGTGAGAATGCTTCCACCCCGTGCTAGCTCCTCTCAGCTTGCCAGTATGCACACACTTTTCTCAGGCTCCACAAACTAATTCTCTGTGAATCTGGAGAGGAAAGGCTAGGACCAGCATCTTAAAGACCACTTACAGGAAGGGGCACTAGAGCCCCTTAACTCACCACGGAGCAGTAAAATCATCCAGAGCAGCATGGTGCCTTGCGTGAGGCAGAGCAGGCCAGGCAGTAGGCAGAGCTGAAGCTGGGGAGAGAAAAACTAGTCCTTCTGACCTGAGGGTGAGTGGTGGCCCTTCTAATTTAAAAGGTGTTAAGACTTGAGGAAGTGGTAGCTGTTGGGGAATTCTACATCTGCAACCTCCAGGTAGCCAGGTGTGCGGATGTAAAACGTCTCCAGGCATCCCAGATGTCTCTCTTCCTCGCCCTCCCTCTCTCTTTCCTCCTCCCCAAGTTTCTTCTCTCTATTCCCTGTGCATGCCCTCTTTCAGGGCTCTCTCTATGCCTCTGCCTCTTCCCCAGCTGCTCATTCTCCCGCAATAAACTCTTTTTACACTAGATCTGTTGCATGCTGTAAATTCTCAGAAGTTTACCTTGGCTCCGGCTGGTCAAAGGTGATCCCCCTGCATGCCGCATTATATTTCATAACAGAAAGCGAGGAAGAAATTTGGTAAGCTCACATTGGCATTTCCTTTTTTGTCATATATATGTATGTATATGTATATACATATATACCTAATAAATATATATTAAACATAATATATTTAATATACAACATTTAGTAAATATATAAATAAAATAAATATTAAAAATAAATTTAAAAAACATAAAATAATATATAAGTTGACTTTATTCAACACAAAGTATGAAAGAGTCAGGTAAATCACTAATTAGCATTTTCTCTGGCTTCACAAAGCTCATGGCCAGGGAACCAGGATGGATTATAGCCATGGGTTATCTCCTCTGAAAAGCCTCCCTGAGTGACAGAGTAATCCTGAAGCCACTTGTCACTTAGCTTTCACCCTTCCAGTAGCCTGATGAAGTCTTTCCTTGTATAGTCTGGCTCTAGAATAGTCTCTCAAGACCCGTGTATTAAAGGTTTGACCTTGGGTCTAGTTTAGGACGCTGAGCTTAATCGAGAGGATACAGCCATCGAGAATGTGCGATCTGGGCTCTCCCGATCTCTCTCTGCTTCCCAGCAGCCATGAGGTAACAGACACCACCATGTGCTCTCTGATGTGATTTGCTGCTGAGCCACAAACTCAGAAATGGATTCAACCACCAGGAGAATAAGTGTGGCAGGATTTACTAAGAGGAGAATGAGGATGCGTGATGACCCAGGAGGAAACCGGGGATGAAGGATGACTCAGCATCTTCCTGAGGATGTACATATACGGGCATTGAAATACATGAAGTGTTTTCATAAAGAACTCAAAGGCCCGTCAAAGATGTCTCCGTCGTCACTGAGGACAGAACAGAACATACGACATGAAAGATGGAGGGATCTGGTTAAATTGAAGGAGGAATTTTCTGGCAATAAGGGTTTCTGAGGAAGTCTAGACGAGAAGTTCTATGTGATAAGTTATGTCTCCACTAATGAAATGAGCCAATTCAAGCCAGGCACATACACATACATACATACATACATACATACATACATACATACATACGCAGCATATGCAGGTTTATTGGGAAACTGCTCTTTTTTAAAGAAAAAGCTATTTAGTTTTTGTATGTGAGTGCACTGTAGCTGTCTTCACACACACACCAGAAGAGGGCATCGGATCCCATCACAGATGGTTGTGAGCCACCATGTAGTTACTAGGAATTGAACTCAGGACCTCTGGAGGAGCAGTCAGTGTCCTTAACCACTGAGCCATCTCTCCAGCCTGGGAAGCTGCTCTTGGGCAGGCAAGTTCTCTGGCCCCAAGGAAAAAGGCTAGGGAAGTTACCAATAGAAGGGAGAGAAGAGGGGAAAGAGAGAAAAAGAAAGACCACACAGAATGAGGGAGAGTGTTGGGGCCACGGGTATACAAATAATAAGGAAAGGACCCCTGAAGTCAAAAGCAACTTTATTCATTGCAGGAAATGCTTCTAATCAGTTAGGGTCAGGGTCAGGGTCAGGGTCAGGGTCAGGGTCAGGGTCAGGCTTGGAGGTGACAGCAGTAGCCCTGACAACGTGGGAGCAGTCTCAACTTTTCCTCAATCTGAAGGGGTTAATGCAGGCCATGTGGCTTTACTGAACTGAAAAGAATGTAGGGATGATAGTTTGTAGTAAAGTGAGGAAGCAGAGCAATACCTGAAGCTCTGGGCTCCTCAGATGGAGAGGGGGAGGGGGAGGGGGAGGGGGAGGGGAAGAGGGAGAGGGAGGGGGAGAGGGAGAGGGAGAGAGAGAGAGAAAGAATATCAAAATGTCTGGATTATATAGGGAGGAGCCTCTGGGGAAGGGCAGGCCAGCCCCTGGGCTGAAAAGTTCAGGGTTGGGAGCGGGTTATGCCAGGTAGGGACTGAGGGATGCTGACAGAACCTGGAGGCCAGGTCTGCTTTGGTATGTAAAATACACATCTCAGTCCCTTGTCCCAGGGTCTGAAACCAAACACTATGTAGTTGGAGAAAATATCCATTTCCCGATAAAGGCAAGAACAGAGACAGTGAGTTTCCTGTGTTCTTGCCAAAGATTCTCTGATTTAGTGGAAGTGGGAACCCCATTCTGACTCTGACACTGCTAGGTAGTGTTCTCGTGGTCAGATTGCCTTATTATTCACGTAGTAAGGAGGGAAGATGGAGTCCAGTGTCTTACCCGCTCACCTAGAGGGGTTAGCATCTACATTTTCCTTCTTCATTCTTTGCCTGCAGATTTCTGGTTTTTCTTCAACTTTGTTCAGGAATGGGTGGCGCAGGTCAGTTCTTAGGAAGGAGACAGAGTGGCCTCAACATGCAAAGGATCTATGATATTGGGAGCATAGAATGCTCAAAGCAGCGTCTCCCTGATGTCATCTACTGTCATTGTGTCCCAGCAGTTGTGGGTGTGAAGAGAATCCTAAGTCATCACCCATCCCCTGCAGGTGACATGCTGGTGTACCTTCAGAGGTGGATGAATTGACTGTCTGAGCTCAGCTGGCTTTCCATCCCATGTGGATGAAGGTGACCCTGGAGAGTAGCAGTGAGGTTACAAATCTGCCCATGTCACAAATCTTCTAGAACTCAACCTACACTGAATGGAGACCTACTATGGATTAGTGAAAGGCTCCAATCCCATCATACTGTGTTTGCGTTGCACCCTGACACTGTCGCCAACAAAGTCCACCCGAGAACCACGCACTGAATTACAAAAAGGACACTGCAGAAGTATTCAGCAGGCGTATAATTTTGTGTTGGGCTGCACTTGTATCCTTGGCTGTAGGTTAGCTATATCTGCAGGGCACTGGACAGAAAGGTGGGAGGATTCTCTTCCAAAAGAGACAAGCCCATACCTAACTGTGCAGGTCACTGTCAAGGAAACATCTGTGAGGGCCAGTGGTTGTTGGGGACTGAGAAACATCAGCTTAACAGGAGGTCAGAGGGGAACTCAGGAGAACAGTCACTGGGGACAGCTCTGGGCATGGGGGCAGCAGGCTAGGTGTGCAGTCAATCAGCCACCCAAGCTTGAATCCTTGCTTCGATTCTTAATCTGATGAGAGGCCTTGACTAAGTTTTACAACCTTTTGGGTTTTAGAGACCTTATCTCTAAGGTGAACAAATGATTATACCGTGAGTGAAAGGAAGGTTTCCTGAGATTTAAAACCATGAGATGCTGTCTCTTGGAGCACTCTAAGATGCTGAAAATCTTCCCTGGCTGCTTCCTGTGGTAGCTCTTGATTGTACCATAGATATCAAATATTGGAAATTGGCTGGCATGGCTGAGGAGCTATAACTGCACTTGGTTTTGTTTTAGTAAATTTAATGTTTGACGTTACATGTGGCTTGGCTGTTGGTTGCCTTCTTGGTCATCACAGACTTGGAGCCATAGCATACAAAGAAGACTTGATGAAGGCCAGCATTGTTAGAAGAGTGAGCCAGGCTGCCTGGCACTGCTAGACTTCCTCCTCAATGCCACTTCCTTGGGAGGTCTAAAAGATGAAGCAGATTGAGTGCAGGTACTTAGTTGTTCAGTTTGTGACTGGGACCACATGGTTTGCTGGAAGCAGAGGTCCAAGAAAGACCCCAGAACATTTCTGAGTTAGGTTCCAAAGACAGGACAAATTGGAGATGTGTAATACATGCTTAAAACTTAGGATGGGAGCTGAAAGGTGAAGACAGAGGTAAGGGAAGGAGCCAGATGGAAACTGAACTCTGAGCCTGGACTGTAAGGGAGGAATCACTAGGTGGCATCTGGCCAACCCCCCTCATTCCCTCCCCTTGTCACCTTCCTTCCTCCAGAGGCAGCTAGGCAGAACTTGGAAGGGCCAATGGGAAACTGTTTGAGTCAGGTCTGCAGCGACTCCTTGTGGCTACATGGACAACTGTTGCTTTAAGAAACAGTTGCTTTTTATTTCCTTCATTAAGTGAGATATAGAGGACAGGCACTGGGTGAGGAAAGGAAGCAGGGGATGCTTATCAGGTGTGGGGAGGGGGTGAGAGGACTGGGAGAGAGAATGAAAATTGGTGGGGGTCGAGCACCTCTGAAACAAGCCAGAGACTGTGGACAGTGATATGTAGGTGACCCTAGCCGAGACTCCTAGCAGCTGAGCATATAGAGACTGAAGTAGCCACCTCCTGTAGCCAGGAGGGACATCCAGCGGAGAGAGGCCATCAACCAACTCACAAAACCTTTGACCCAAAATTTGTCCTGCCTACAAGATGCACAGGGATAAAGATGAAGCAGAGACTGAGGGAGCAGCCAACCAGTGACTGGCCCAACTTAAGACCCATCCCACGGGAGAGGGACAATCCTCGAGTCTATGAATGATACGCTGGTACGTTTGCAGACAGGCATCTAACATAACTGTCTTTTGAGAGACTTCATCCAACACCGGATGGAAACATGCTGAGACCCACTGCTAACAGCAGGTGGAGCTCAGGGAGTCTTGTTGGGGACAGGACCGGGAGAGCCAGAGGGGTCAAGGACCACAAGAAGACCTACAGAGTCAACTAACGTGGGCCCATGGGGCCTCACAGGGACTGAGCCACCAGCCAAAGAACATGCAGAGGATGGACATTTGTTGCAAATGTGCAGCTTGGTCTTCACGTGGGGATCCCTCACGATTGGAGCAGAGCCCGTCTCTGACTCTGTAGCTGCCATTGGGTTTCCTTCTCTTAGATGGACTGCTTTGTTGGACCTCAGTAGGAGAGGAAGTGCTTAGTCCTTCTGTGACTTGATGTCCCAGGAAGGTGGTATCCTTGAGGGAGTGGGGAGGGCGTCCCCTTCTCTAAGGAGAAGGGGAGGGGGTAGTGGGAGGAGGGAAGAGTGGGAGGCGGGGCTTGTGAAGGTAGGACTGGCAGGAGAGGAGGGAAGGGGGCTGTGATGGGGACGTAAAGTGAATAAATACTTAAAATCTAAAAGAAAAGATTTTTGAAATTAATCTGCAAATGCCATTTCTCTCTCCACCCACTCCCCACCCTTTCTTCCACCTGTGTTTTCAACAATCCTTACAGCCAACAAACGTTCTCAAAGCCCGTCTCTATTTCTAGCTCATGGGCTCCTTGAGCTCAGAAAAAGACAGGCACACACTAGAATATAGTCGTTATGCTTCTTACAGCATTTCCCCCATTATTCTGTTTATCACACGGTATTGCATTTGTTTTTTGTTTTGTTTTGTTTTTAACCAAACTCTTCCTCTATTTTATGTTCAGGCATCTCGAAGTCAGATGTGGAATCCATCTCGTCTTATTGTCTCTAGCCCTAGCTCAGAACATGAGGTCCAAGATGAATCAAAATGTAGATCCTGGGGTGCTGGAGACAGAAAAGAGTACTCAGGAAAGTCTTGGTTAAGCTGCTTAGTAAATGGAGTACCTGAGCTAACCTTATTGGAGGTCAGATTAAAACTTTTTATCATGGTAATAATGACCCCCAATTTTTAATAGTGTGTGGAGAACTACCTTTCACATACAGAGTAACTCAAATTTCCACCATCCCCTCCCTGTCTTGCCTTCTGTAATTGGATTCTTTTTTTAAAAAATTATTTATTATATGTATATGAGTACACTGTCATTATCTTCAGACACACCAGAAAAGGGCATGGATCCCATTACAGATGGTTGTGAGCCACCATCTGGTTGCTGGGAATTGAACTCAGGACCTCTGGAAGAGCAGCCAGTGCTCTTAACCGCTGAGCCGGCAATTGGATTCTTGTAATCTTTCTTAGGACCTTTCCACTGCACTGCTAATGGTATTCAACCCCCACACCCCATGGATTCAGTTATGCCATCTCAACTTGGTATTTTTACTAGATGCTTCTGAAAAGATGCTCTTGTTTTCTTCACCTTGAAGCTGCTCCAAACGAGCCAGCAGCCCTTCCTCTGTCACACCTGTGACAGCTCACTCAGCGTCATCTGCATCAGGATGTCACACATGGCTATGGGTGTCATAAGATACTGATCTTAGTCCTAAGAGCTTGTAGGCAAGGCCATGTTCCTATCTGGAATCAGCTCTACTCAGCCACTGAGTGTGACATTTAAATATCTTGGGGCTGGAGAGACGGCTCAGTGGTTGAGAGCACTGGCTGCTCTTCAGAGGACCTTGGTTCTACCCCCAGCACATATATGGCCGTTCACAACCAATTGTAATTTCAGTCTCAGAAGATCCAGTTCCTTTTTCTGGCCTCCATGGGCATTGCATACATGTGGTGCACAGACATGCAGGCAGGCAAAACACCCACACAAATAAAATAAAAAATAAAGGAAAAAAATATAAAAAGATAGACTTATGTACCATAGTACCACAGAGCAAACATGCTTGGGAAACCCTTAGGTGTGCTTGCTGTGCCCCCTGCCCCCAACTCAACCCAGCCTGTCAGTCTCCAGTCTCTATTACATTCCCAGTATATCCAGGAAGCAGGCTTGATCTCGTTATTTGAGTTAATGTCAACATTGTTCCTGTTAATTATTGCCCCTTCTTTAAAACCAAGACACAGTCTCTCTCCTCACTTGGCTCCCATCTCTGTATGGAACTTTCCCATCATTCTCTGCAGGCACAGCCTCCCCCCACCCAACCTCCTCTGTTTTCTTTAAGTATCTCATCTATGCCACAGGTTAAATTACTATCCGTAATTCAGTGAAGCCCCAGTATGTCTTCCTGGGCCAAGGTCTAATCAAGTATCAGATACTAGTGTCCAGCTTCTTCTGTAGACTCTAACCAACTGGACTGAATCCTTCCATCAGTCCTCGCCATCAGCTGGACTGGATTTAGAGTCACCATGGAAGTATACTTCTGGGTATGTCTCTGAGGATGTTCCCGAAAGGTTAGCTAAAGAAAGACAACGCACTGAAAGCTGGCAGCACCATCCCAGGGCCTTGGGTCCTGACTGCAGGAGCACGTGAGGCATCATCATGCATCTGAGTTTCCTGATGACCCACAAGTGTGATCAGCTACCTTAGCCACCTCAGCCATGTTTTCACAGAGATGGCAGACTGCATCCTCAAACCATGCGTCCAAACTAACCCTCCCTTCCTTAGGTTGCTTTTGTGATGTATGTTGCTACAACAATGGGAAAGTGATATTCCTTCTCCAAGCTTGGTCCTCTCCTGGTGTTTTCTGTGTGAGCTAACGGGGCCACTTATCCCAATGTGCAAATCAGAGAGATGGCTCAGTCATGAGAGGGTAGGCTCACAACCAAAAATATAAGAAATCAAATGTTTTGATTTTGATTACAATCAAAGTGCAAAATAATCAGCAAATATGTTATCACTAATACACCCTATGATATAATTGAATAAATTCCCTTTGTAATATGTTTTCATTTTATTTGTTCTGTTCCTTTATTTGGTCTTGTTGAATACAGCCCTCTTCCTGGCCTGACCACTGCTTGGCCCCTGTGCACGTACATCCTGCCTTATTGTCTGGCACCTACATCTGGTGTTACAACCACCACTTGCATTCTTTCTCCCTCAGGTCTGCTTGTTTCTGCGAGGCAAGGACCAGGTTTTCTCTGTTCCTTACCGGACTTAGATATCTGGCAGAGTATGTGTTCAGCAAACAAAATAAAACAGGTTTAGAATGGGTACTGAAGAATCCTGTCTTCCCCCTTTTGGTGCTCCTGCTTCTGCTCAGGAACTGTATAGATGGGTGCTAAATTGTTGAAGGTTGGTGTGTGTGTGTGTGTGTGTGTGAGAGAGAGAGAGACAGAGAGAGACAGACAGACAGACAGAGACACAGAGAGAGAGACAGAGAGAGAGAGAGACAGAGAGAGAGAGATTGCTTCACTAACGGTGGTTAGTTGGCTCTGACTTGGTCCAGTGTCCACATAACTCAGTACCCATTAGTTCAAGTGGGAGACCACCTGTTTGGAGCAACTTCATCTCCGCAGTTCCTCTGACTCATAACTTCAAGTCCCGGCTCTAGTTCTTCACTTTTATATCCCTTTATACCCCGCCTCATGAGCACCTCCATAGGTAACACATTACATTTTGCCTGTGTGCTTCAAATAGGACATCTGTCACTGAGGACACGTGGTTACTAAGAGCAGCATTAATAATTTGAGAATGACTCATAGAAGGTGCTGAAAACTGCTGGAGGCTTATTCTTCCCTGGAGATTGAGGAAGAAAAGCATATATAATTAAAGTGATAAATTGGATTTTTTTGGGCTTCTCTGTTTACCACTGTCAAACATAATCTATTTCATGCATTTATACAGAATGCATAAAATAGGTCAGAATTAATTTTCTTCAGTTTGCTTATTTTCCCCTTCAGTTCCCTGGGTAGATGCATAGCCCAGATAGGGAGAGGACGACTGTAAGGCTTGTGTATTCAGAGGCGATGGTACTGGAAGATTTAGTGTACTGAACCCCGGGAGCTGGTGACACCATGAGCAAGCAAACAATAACGAGAGGTAATGAGCTTCTGGGACACAGCTTGGGACCTGGATCAGGTGGAAGAGAGTTAGCGCCACAGCTCAGTCCAGTGAGCGTGGGGCTTGGACTCCAATCTCCTTCTTTCTTTTCTCCAAGTCCCGTCTGCCTGCTCTCCTCTGCTGCTTCCTCCACCCTCTCTCCTGTCTTCCTTCCTTCTGCATGTGGATGCAAATAAGCACCCCAAATACTTCCCTCCATCATGTCCCTGCCTTTGGCTTACCTCATTGTTCTTTCCTCAGAGCCGAGCTTCTCAAAAGACCTACCCATACACAAATCTGCAGTCCCCACTCACTCATCAACCTCGGGCCATCTGGCCTCCGCCTCTGCACAGCCCCCACTCCTCTGAGATGCTTTTGTCAAAACCATAAAGGCTCCTGTACTGCCAGCCCCAAGGGGAGGCGGTGTGTGTGGTTCCTTGCCGGCATGCTGTTTATTTGGTTACACAGCAGCATTTGTAACAGTTGAATGCGGCTTCCAACTTGAAACACGTTCCAGGCTTGGCATCTCTTGTGCTCTGCAACAACCCCCACCCTTCCTTCTACTTCGTTAAGTCTATTTGCTGAGTTCTCTTTCCCCTACCATAAAATGGAGGGGCGCTTGGAGTTTGGTCCCAGCCTTCTTTTTTATTTGCACCGTCTGCCTTATTGCATGGCTTTGAAAAACACACCAGTGACACCTAAATTTATACCTCTTGACCCTACTCAACTTTTCCCATGAACTTCTGAACTAACTACACAATTGTCAGCTCTGTGCCTCCACTTGTGTGGCTGACAAAGGAATGAAATTCTTCATCCTTCTCTTGGCGAGGAACCACCCACCCGTCTATCTTAGTTACAGCCCCTCTGCAACTCCCACCACTCTGCTCATCTTAGCCACACCCACCCTCTGCTGAATAAAACCTCAGACAGGCTTCTCATCAAATCTCTGGCTAGGTTCCATCTATTCCTCTTCAAGCTATATCACAGATACATTTCGAGGCACCATGACCGTAGTGGTATCTTCTGCACACGTGACTATAAAGAAAGTCCTCTTTATCTCTGTCCTCCAACCCGGTCTCTCAGTTGGCTTCCTCTCACTTTAAACACAGAAGAGTGTCCTACTTCTAGCATACACAGTCCTCTGCTTAAAGCTCCATTACACTGAGAATAGTGCCCCCCCCCCCGACAATATCCTCCATTATTGCTTTTCTCCTCCCGGAGGCCACTCCTCTCTATGTGTCTTGTCTTTAGGCCCCATTAAGCCGAGGGGCATTGAACGCTTCCTCTAGCTTTCCTTTGCACAGATCTCACCCACTCCCATTTACCATCATACAACAAACAAACTGAAATATTAGATAATTTAACTATAAGATAATTTGACTATAAGAAGCACCTAGGCACCCACCACCTAGTCCTGTTTAATTATAAATTTTGGTCACACTTACTTTGGTTTGTTCTTTCCAATCCTGCCTTTGATTTATCTCAGAGACGTCACGTACTGCCATTCAGCCAAGGGCTCATGCAGCCCCCACTCCTGCATCTGCTATTTATTCTTCCAGCATCTGTTTTTGCAGCCAGTCCATGCGTGTGGGCCCACCCACGATGTCTGGTGTTTGGCTTACCTGCAATTTTCTGTAAATGGTATTTTAGAGAGGGAAAGCTCCAAGGCTCCCCCTTTTCCTCAGCATAGGTTGTGACACGTGGCATGTGACAGACACAGTGGTTTTCCATTGTCACTTACTGTGGTAGAGTATTTCATTGGGCATGAAGTCTAACACACTTGTTTTCCTAGTGGTGGATAACGGTGCCCTTTTCAGTTTTGGCCATTGTGGACAACGATGCAAAGACATCTACACACATTTCCTTGAGCTCATGCTTGAGCTGCTCTAGGGTGAACCTTGAAAACAGCATTCCCGAATAATAAATACAACATGTCTCCTCAACTGTGCTAGACAATGGGAGATTGGTCTTTAAAGAGGTTGAACAAATTCCCAGGCCTAAACCAGCTCAGCTTTTCTAGAGCTCCACTTCAGCCCCCACAGAGCTGCTGATCTGGTTTGTGCCGCCAGGGGTTGTCAAGCACCTCGCCCGGACTGACTGTGTTCTCCTGAACTCTGGCAGTGAACAATGTAGGCTCCAGTTTGTAGGTCACGTGGAGATGGGGGCCTAATCAAACAAAGCAATAAAATGAAATAAAAACAACAACAACAATAATGATAAAAGTAAAACCACACTCATTCTGAAGGAAAAAAAAAAGGACCCACATTGCTAAAATGAATGTCTGCATGCTTAACATGTAGGGCTGACTTTTCATGAATCTATTTGTTGTAGGTGCTTAAGAAATAAAGTAACTTAGCTGATGTTTTTTTGCTGTCTCCCTTCTGGGTTCAGCTAAGATTCCGAGTTTGGTAGGCCTCCAACTGACTTATTTGTATGTGTGTTTCCATAAACAACTTATGAGACTATTTTTATTCTGTATCTAATAGTGTACAAGTTTTTTTCTGGCACACCCAGCATGGATTCCAGAATAGACCTTCGTTGTGCTGCAGTGTGTTCAGGGCACGGCTCTTCCAGTCTCCTAAGAGGGTCTTTTAGGTTGTTCGCAGTTTGGGGCTATTTAAACAATGGTGGGTATATTTGTTGCCAAGATGGATATTTTTGGTTTTTGCTCACGCTCAATTTTTATGTTCCTGGAATTGTGTCTGGTATATAACAAGTGCCCAGTAAATATAAATTGAGCAAATGAATAAATGAACAGCCTCTTATGTGTCTCTAAGTTGCTCAAATGCAGCATGTCCATAAATGTATCTGTAGTGGCTAGATATGTGTAAGCATATATATATATGGACAGAACCCAGAATGCTGGGTTCTGGGGTGAACTCACTCTCCAAAGATGCTGTATTAAATTGCACCTCATCAACAATTTGAGACTGTGAGCTTCCCCCAGCTTTGCCAGACTTAGTTTGAGGTTGAATATATGTTCAACACTACTGTATATAAAAGCATATAATTGCTATTTTAATTTGTATTTGAAGTCATTTCTGATAGCCCTCATCTGGTATTCCCCTTGACATCTTCTGTTGTTTCCAGTTTATCAAATGAATAGAAGGGGGCTGGAGTGGGGTGACGGCCATCCCTAAGGCTGGGGTCTGATTCCTCAGAGGGATTGCAGGCCTGTAGGCATCTCTAGCCTCCCTTTGTCCCTGGAGGTTCTTAAGCACATGTGTTAGGACATACCCAGGATCCCACAGGATGGAAGAACTCAGCATGGGGACCTGGGCCACCCACTTGTCTAGCTGTACCTCAGATTCTGAAAGTCCTCATGAGGGTTGGGATGGGGGCGCCACAGGGACACATGCTGTCCTTTTCTAGGAATACCTGGCATGAGGTCCCGGGATTCAGGTGTTCTAGCATGTTCTAACATTTGTGGCTACTGGTATTCTTCTAGGGACCCTGCATATTCCCAAGCGGGGAAGCTGCCTTTGGAGTCTTCAGGAAGCTTCCTTCACCTACAGAAAACTATACCAATCTGTCTGTCTGGCTCACTGGTCTGACAAATTGATCATTATTTGGAGGAGAAAGCATGCTTGAATTAAGGGTCAGATGTACCAGCAGACAGGGTTGGGGAGTGTGGATTACAACTGAGGCAGAAGGTTGGAACATTCAAGAGTCCTGGCCTTGAGGCAAAAGGGAGAAATGCCAGAATGCTGGACAGAAGGAAGCATCAGGGCCTGCTGTCTCTGAGAACATGGGAGACGTATCATCAACTGGAATATGGCAGCAGTCTGTTAATGGAGTTAAAATACAACTCCAGAGTCTTAGGCAGAGTGGTGGGTATGCAGAAGCCTAAGTCAGCCGCCACGAGCAAGGAATATTTGCAGCACAAAGAGATGGCACTCATTTGAGATCTTTTCCCATTTGAAAGTACTTAAAAAATCATAACCTGTGAGTCCAGAGGTTGAGCACTCTGACTTAAAAAACCCACTCACTTCCCTTTGCAAAGCAGTCCAGTCATTAGCTTCCAGCAAGAGGAGAAAGCAGGTTCTTGCTTAACTCTTGGTTTGTGAATTAAGTCTTCTGAAGGGGTTGAAATCAGCAGTGGTGAGGCCGCATCTCCTTTTGACAACGTTAAATCATAAAGCACCACACTGCTACTCAGTCCTGAGGTGATTCTGTCAGACCGTAACTTAAGAAAAACGGAGCCTCCTGACCTGTCCTCTGCTCAGAATCCCATGGTGAGTCCACACTGTGGATCAGACAAAAACCTTTCTGGTGGCGAGAATTTCTGCTCTTCCTTTACTCTCTTAAACCAACCACACATCTTCTACTTCCCACTGGATGGGGATTTTATTTCATCCATGCCTTTTGATGTCTTTATTTTTTCTTCCTCTGAGGACATACAACATCTGACCCATCGCCGTCTAAGCCTCTCTGAATAGATTCCACATTCAACGTACAACGTTTAATAACATTCAGGACTCGCGTGTCTCTTTGGGCTAAGCAACTATATCTTTTTGAAAGGTCCAATTAAAATTTTTATTTTAACAGACTCATTCTTATCTTTTTAATAGCTATACCATTGCTTAAGTATTTAGGCACTGCATATTTCCATCTTCTTGAGTTTCTATCTAAGGGTATTTGTGTCATGCATTCCTTCACTAAATTATCCATTTCCTAGATTCGTTCTTTCTTTTTTTTTTTTTTATTGGATGATTTATTTACATTTCCTATGTTGTCCCCTTACCCCATCCCCCAAC